>NW_017306921.1:16243-97124 GCF_000935625.1 Nanorana parkeri | reverse complement strand
AACTTAATTTGAGAAAAAACCCACAAATAGGACTTGGGCACATTCGCTCATCCATACTAATAGGAAGTGACAAGGACACAGCGTGTCTGGCAGAATCAACAAGAATTTTCTACACTTGCTGAACATGTACTTAGCCTGAAAAAAGCAAACTAACACAGCCACCACTAACCAGTCTAAGGACTAAGAAGCTGCAATATATTATTATTCATGTTCTTGGGTTTACATATACAATAATAGATCTGGACAATTTATACCAGTGTAAGCATCCACAATGTTAAACACACAGTACACGAAACATCAAATGTTGAGGAAACTTCTGAGACGACTGCTGAGTTGTCTGGTATTGTGTAACAGCAAAGGTTATTTTAAGGACAAATACGAAACAATAAAAAGCTGAACTTCTTTTTTTGCTTACTCTGCAGCAGTTTTCTAACGACCCAGTATCCTTAGCTGCACTGTTTGCAGAAACTGGGCTCTTTAAAGCTCAGTTCACTGAGTCCCTGTTTGTGATCATGCTCTGCTACTGTGTATAGGGCTCTTGTACGGCTTTCCATTATTTCAGAAACCTCATTATAGTGATGTGATACAGCATCAGATACAATGCCTAGAGACAGTGGCGTAACAAGCACCATAGCGACCCAGGCGGCCGCTATGGGGCCCGGGGCACAGTGGGGCCGGCCAGATGCCGTGCGGGCTGCCTGGGTCGCTATCGGATCCTCTGCTGGTGGCTTTCACCGGCGGCTGAAGACGAACACGCCGCTGTTCAGATCACTGACAGTAATCTGTGCTGTGCAGCAGCGCGTTTTTCTCCACAGAGTCAATGAGAGCCAGCAGCAGAAGTGGAGAAGGAGGCGGGACACGTGGTCGGCAGCAGAAGAGGAGGCGGGGCCCGGTGACAAAGAAGGAGGTGGGCCCGGTGACGGAGGAGGAGGCGGGGCCCATCAGCTACAGTGGAGGAAGAGGAGGCGGCAGGTAGGGAGTGCGACCAGCCCACCTGAGGGTGGCCCTGCAGAGCCCACCATAGATAGTCTATGGTGGGCTCTGCAAGTTTACCCTCAGGTGGGATCTCGAGTGGGCTCTGCAAAGGGTATAACAAGAAATCATGGGGCACCATACAAAGTTTTGCTATGAGTCCCTGTGATTTCTCGTTACGCCCCTGCCTATAGACTTTAATGATTTTGCCACTCGATTGCGCTGGATATGACAGTCAGATCCTAAAAGTGTATATCAAGACAAACAAAAAACTATATTTCCTTCAGTACTGCAATACATGCACATCTCACCGTGTTTTATTCATTAAAACACTCTGCATGTACAGAAAAGCAACTGTTGAAGTTCCAGAAATGTAGTGTTCTCTTAACATCATCTTTGACATGACAACACAGTGTTTTATTGCCTCTGAAGTCTAAAGAACGTGGTGTCAGCCCTGCCTACTTCATTTCTGATGGATTACAAAAACGCAGATCTCTCCTTCCTCATCTGCATAACCCTCTTTGTGCTTGTTGGCTAAGAGCACAGGAAGTTATCAGCTCACATGATTTCTGGCAGAATCAACAGGTATTTTGTGCACTTAGAAAACACATATAACAAAACACTTTTAATGGTGTATTTAGCAGACAAAAAGGAAGCAAATAAGCTATTTAAAATTCTAGGGTATACCTACAGGGCCGGATTTACTCTCTCTGCTGTCCCAAGGCCAGGTTCCTCAATGTGTCCCCCTCCTGCATGCCCCACAATGTGCATTGCCGAGATCAAAACGAGTGGTGGCTTCCCCGCTCTACATTAGGCCCTGCTTGCTCGAAGCAGGGCTAAATGTAGAAAAAACAACTGCCCTCATACTCCCTGCTGCCCCGAGGCCAGGCCTCGGTGGCCTTGTGGGGAATCCAGCCCTGTTTACATACACTTTAATGCTCCAACAAGCATTGTCCAAATATATGTACAGTGGAGGGTGAGCATGAGATTGCACACCCCATCAGCCACTCTTACCAAAAAACACCTTAACAACCGAGTAAACAAAAAAACAAATAACTGAAACCAAGAAAACCAAAAACTGACCAAAACCGCTAAGTCTTTAAGACTCAAACCACCAAAATTATCCAGACCATGAATGCATTCACACATTGACATTACCTTAGAGAGGTGGACTGCGACAAAAGGAGATAAAAAGGAGAGGGAGGGCGGGGGAGAAATCATGTGTCCATATGTGATTGGAAGGTGACTGCTGACAGCTGCCTCGCTGATAGAATATTTAAAAGAGAACGGATGCACACATTGTACAGTACTTTCCCCTCCAGAAGTTAAATCCCCCACAATGCCAACATAGGTGGGGGAGAGCAGCGGAGGTCAAAGGGGACACAGACCAAAGCTTGCAGCAGGTGCCCAGCGGGGTGTATTTTCGGCCGTTTTTTGCCTATAGTACCATTTTAGGCAGCAATGTTTCAGCGGACGAAATTTTGGTGCATCCCTAAGGAGGGATAAGGAGGGCCTTGCCCGTGAGAGCTTACAATTTAAAAGCGAGGGGCAAGTAATACAAGAGGTGGTAGCTGTGTGGGGATGAATTGTTAGAGAAAGTGATAGTTCAGTGGTTAGTTTGAGGTTGGATAGGCTTCCCTGAAAAGATGAGTCTTTAGGGATCGCCCAAAGGCAGGCAGAGTAGAAGATAGCCAGGGGTAAGGAGTTCAAAAGGATGGGAGAGACTGCCAGAAGTCCTAGAGGTGAGCATGGGAGAAGTTGACAAGAGAGCAGAAGGTCTTAAGAGGAGCAGAGGGGACGTTTAGGGCGATACTTTGGTCATAAAAACATTCCCTGATCCTAATAAATGGAGAGTTCTAGCAACATTCTGTAATGGCTGTATAATTGCTTTTGCAGGAACGGTACAATGTACCCTAGCTATTGGAATTCACTCATTTAGCGCTGCTGAAAAATTCTACTATACATTGATGAGAACACAAACATTTATCTGCTATTGTTCACTTTTTTCTGCAAGTGGTTTTCATGCTGTAAAGAAGGGTGTGTAGGGATTTAAATCTGACCATTCATATTAACATATGCATTAAAATGTCTGTTTTTACCCAAACTATTGAGAAGGCACACTCAGTCAGTTTGTTATAATACCTCAACGTCTGCCAGTACTACTAATAGTGTTTGCAGAATCCCTGCCAGAACTTCTAATGTACTGGCAGAAATTATGTGAGTTTCTTCTAATGGTTCTCACAGGATCCCTGCCAGTAACTCCAGGTCTCCCTAAAACAGTGCTGGGTGTTTCCCCCCACTAAAAGATGTATTTCAGCACCAGCTGTGGATGTGGCTGGTGCCAAGTCTCCTTACCAGCTACCCTGCTGGCAAATAAGCCTTAATACTTTACAAATTGCCTGTTTTGTTGCTGAACTGGATCGACCTGACCACTCTCTTACCTGCAGCCTGCCTATGACCTCTGCTTTTAACTGATCATCCACCTGAACCTGAGCATTCTGCTGCATTACCTGTTGCCAACCTCTGCCTGGACCTGGCCATTCTCTAGTCTCTCCCTGGTGCACCATCTCTATGTTGTAGCCTACTAGTCCCCTGCTCATTCCCTGGTAGGACAAACCTGAGGACCACAACCTGGTACCAGCATGCAGTGAAACCCATTTCCACCATTACGGGCTGTGGTGAAAACCGTCTGGTGCTTAGACTATGCTTCAAGTGAATCCCGCATCACCACCAAGGAGGTGTTGAAATAACCCAGTTCCAGTATGCATGTAAAGTGATCAGTATACTTATTTTACCACGGATAGGGTTATTGCAACCAATGTGTGTGCATATGCCTAAAAATGTGTCCCTAGAATCTAGACTAGCTCAGTATAACCAGAGGCTATAGGGTAATGTGGATATTGAATGTGGGTCCTAGCTTTTTATAGATTATAGACTAATTACCCAACTGCTTAAGTGGCTTTATCCATAGAGCAATAAAAGTTAATTTCTCCCAAAACTGGTATCCTCAGTTGGTCCCTCAGCTTTTTTACCTTTTTATACTGTCTTATTTATTTCTCTAGATTCTGCATAAACATGTCTTGAACAAACTGCACAAGCAAGGAGAACTTTATCAGTCAGCATAAGTATGAGGAAGATATGTTACAGATTTTGAAAGGTGAGACCCCAATATAGTTGATCACTGACACATCAGTTTTGGACGGACATACAATTTTGAGGCAGTCTTCCCACAGCCTGCGGAAATCACCTAAATTGCTGCTGAATCAGTTCTGCAATGCAGTCATAACTGACTCATGATCACTGTACACTACAAGAACACACTGCAGTCTAACAAACTATGGGTCTGGTGCTATAAAGTTTGGAAAGTCACCCTGCACAAGGAGAGAGATCAGCAGTGATCGGTCTTTATTAAAGGAACCTCCTGCACAGGGGCAAAGTTTCACACTGGATTACTTCACGGATTACTTCACAGATCTGAAGAAATACACAAAGCACTCCAAGATTTTAAGGGTAATTCCACTTTCCCAGGAAAATTTGGGAAAAAGGAATTACCTCCACCAAGCGACGGATTTCTATTTTGGGCGCCTGTAGTCACGAATGAAAATCTGTTTAGCCTGAGCCGGCACCCTTACCTGCTGTGGGACCTGTTAGCTTTCACATATGCAGAGAAGAACCCGCAACAGACAGGTATTTTACAAAGCAGCCTTACTCAGCACCAGGGTCCCTCCCCTGCGTTTGTGGAAGCTGGTGGTTCCTCTAGGCGCCACTGGTCTTGCAGCAGGAGGGTGCATTTTGTGCAGAATGCTATTTCCAGTGTTATATCTTGACACAACACCAGGAATTAGGCAGAGTAGGTACCTGCATAGCGCCTCTCTTTTGAGAGCGCCTGTAGGCACGTGCCTACTCTGCCTAATGGTAAATCTAGCCCTGCCGCCACCAATCTGCACCCTCTCCCCCCTCCTGCTGCTCTTAGCTTTGAAAGAACACTGCTTCCCTTCTGCGGCTCCCGGTGTACAGTCTGCACACCATACACAACATTGCAGCCCTGCTCTAGGTATTTCAAATTACCCTTGCAAATGGAGACCATTCATTGGTCATTGAGGTCACCTGACCAGGCTGACCAATGAGAAGTGCTTCTTGCTAAAATGCGCTTCTCATTGGTCATCGCAGTCAGAAGCACTTCTCATCGGTCAGGGTGGTCAGCTGCTGTACTGACCAATGAGTGCCTGCCCTTTGCGAGCATAATTGAAAAACAAGAAAAACACAAATCCAAGTGCAGGGCCGCGATGCTGTGTTCAGGGGACAGATACCGTACACTGGCAGTGGAGGGAGCAGATTGGTGGGGGTAATTCCATTTTCCCAAATTCATCTGGGAAAGGGGAATTACCCTTTAAGAAAACATACATATGGCTCGTAGACAATTTTTGCTCATCCTGGAGTTCAGCTTTACGTCATTACTGCCCAAGTGCTCTAAGGAGACAGATGTGGAGGTAATAGGAGCTGCAATAAAACTTATAATGAGAGAAGTGTCATAGTTATGGCTGCGACTATACATATAATGTGGGATCCGAAGAATACCCTTTACTGAGTTATTGGGGATGAATCGTGTGGAAACTGTTGGATCTGCTGAAGCCAAGTGTACATAGTTTTCCCATCTGTTCTTTTATGAACAAATAACACACGCAAAAGAAGCAACTTCAGTTTAGGAAGTTCACTTTGACAAGACCATGTGCATTCCTTCTGTTATAAAGTGTGTACATAAACCAAAAACACCACTCCTGACCTATGAAGAAATATAAGCACTACTCCTATGATCACTAAACATGAAAAGAAAATGAACTGAATGAAAATGTATATATTTATAGGTATATACAGTATAAATAAAAAGAGAATCTATGATATGTAGGAGTTAGGAGTCTTCACATGTGTCTGCTTTTATGTGGGAAGATGAATTGTGGTTAACGTTTCATATATCTTGTGTCATAGAAATGACTATCGTATTTAAATTCGCTGCGCTTAAAAGCACAGTTCTCTGCTCTCCCTGTATAATTTGGCCGAACGCACTCAGCAAGGAAACACAGACACTCGCTGTTGTCTCGTCAGATCCTTAGTCGCTGTCCTTCTGACTGGAGGAAGATTTCTTTATTTATAGGGGTATCAGCAGGAAGTCCTGGCCACAACAGCCACCACTTCCTCATACATCAATAGAACACAGAGCCAGCTAATGAAACAAATGTATACATCTGAATAGACAATAGAAAAGGGGAGTGTATGCTCATGCATGTGAAGCACCGTGCACAGTTTAGGCTGCTAGTTCATGTTTCACGTGCACATTTGTTAACAATGGAAAACCATGTGGAATGGATTTCCTGCCAAAACACTTACACAAAGGAAGCAGCATGCTTGCACATGGACGACGCCATCTTTAATCTCTCATTACCACTGGAGCAAACTTTATCCAGAATTGCTCAGTGAGCAATGCCCAATAAAGTTATTATGATTTGCATGTATGTGAGCTTCTCTGCAGGGACAATGCTACTTCCAGCGCGCTGATCAGACGCATCAGAAATACGAACGCACGTTAGTTTCAAAAAGGCAGATATGTATCTTAAATAATACTATGTCCTCAAAGCAAGTTGTATACACGCCAAACCAATAAATCCGCGCACCGCGCAGGGGCCCCAGCTGGCGTCCACACACTCGCTAAGACAACATTGCTCCGCCACGCATATCCACTCCAATGGTTTACCCTCAGTGCTGAATAATCCGGGTCACGCTCCAATCGAGCGTGATGCAGAAATCCGGACACTGAGAGACATGATGACAATATTACAATATAGAAAAACACATCCTAGTAAAATTTCTACAACACTTGTCACAGTCAACATCACAACATGCTGGATTTATTCCTTCTCAAAAACAAGTCCATTTGAAGCATGTACAACAGCAATGTTCATATGTGCCTGATACACTTATACAGCCATGTCAGCCCTCACATTGTTCACTGTAGTTTTCTTTCTGTAATAACAATGTACATACCAATACATAACTACAGGGTTCATTGAATGCCTTTTCTAAACCTTAGTCATGGTGGACTGATACTGGCTCATAGAATTCCTAACCAACAAAGGCCAAATTAGTTTGGCGCAGTTAAAACGGTAATGTGTCTATCATTATGGATCCAAGGAGCATTTGTATCCCAGAAATGCCAAAAATGTATTTATTGAATAATATTTTAAAGAATTTGATCATAAACTCCTTTAGGACCTGTTCCCACAATAGCTTTGCTTTAATTTCACCATAACATTGTGTTTGCCATTTGTTGCTACAACACACCTAGCATGCTGCACAATGCACTATGTGTATTGCGTTGCCATTCATTTGAATGGCTCCCCAAAGCACCTCCCAGTGGGCATGTGTTGCAGTAAAGCATTGCGGTTAAAAAAGTAGTGCATAGGCTATTTTTTTTAACACAGCACAAGGTATTGCAGTACCACACATTGTGCTGCACTGTTGGGCAGCCATTCAAATGGATAGTCCATGTTTATTCAAATGAATAGTGATGCAACATACCTAGCGCACGGTAAATGCACTGTGCAATTAACGTGACACTATGGTGTGAACAGGCCCTTATGATTTGAAATTGCAGAGCTAGTGAAATACAATATAACCTAGTAACACTGTTGTAACTTCTGATATGGAAGTCATCGGATCTGCTTAACTAGACCCCAATGATAATGTGTTGCTGTGACTGACTTGTTTTACAATCATTGACAGTGGCAGCTATGAAGGAGTGAAAAGAGAAAAAAATCACCAGCACTTCAAATTTTTTTTTATTTTGAATGTATTATGAATGTACAGAGGTGAAATGAACATGCCCATAGACATTCCTACATTAATACATTACTGCATACAATGGTTATCTTATATTATCTACCTGATATTTTGTAATATTTGTTCACTATATTACATTTGGTTGAAACATTTTCTCTCAGGTTCCACATGCATGTAGTAGCAATCAGTCTCGTGTGATTGCACAGTGCTCTACTCATGTGTGATTACTTGCTACAAGATGCTACGATTTGCTAATTGTAGTGTAGTTTACTCCATAGGGAGCCATCTGTTCCATCTGTTTAGCATTCAGTTGCTACGCCTAGTGATTAATTTCTGAAATTTTTAGCACCATGAATGAGTTCCTAAAAATCTTCAGTGTAACCTCAGCCTATTCAGGTTACTACCAGCAACAGTTTAATGTGATGTTAAAGTCAAAAAAAATTTAAGCTATTTTAAACACTGATTAAATCACTTACAATGGAAGCAGCTTTTTGATGTTTAAAAGCTTACATTTCCTGCAGAATCAGCTGGTCCCCTGAGCACTGGCCCTGAAATATTGTTTTAGGGCCCATTCACACCAATTGCGATGCGTTCCAGAGAGGTAGCTGCTGGAACGCACAGCAATCGCTCACTAAACTTCACCCTTCAATCTGGGGCGGGGGGGCATGGTGGTGCATTGAAGTCAATGGCACCGCAGCCATGTGGAACATGTGGACATGTGGAAAAACATTGCCTGCATTCCGGTCCACTGCATGCTCTATTTTTTGCGTTTGTAATGGACCACAACGCAGGCAATGTTTTGCCACACGTCTGATCACACTGCGGGCGGGGGTGCACCAACCACGCCCCCTGCTGCCCCAGAACGAAAGTGGGAAGTGTAGTGAGCAAATGCTGTGCATTCCAGAAGCAACCGCTCTGGAACGCACTGCAGTTGGTGTAAATAGGCTCTTAGGGGGGCTTCTTTCCCTTGGAGAGTCCTATGGAGCCACCCTTGTGTGTGCTAGTAAACTGTATGTTTCCACAAACACACAGGTATGGCAAAACAAGACACTCCCCTTCCCCCTGTTCCTCCTTTCTTCAAACTAGTAGATGGACATCTGCTGGAGACTGCTCTATCCGTTTTGATCTTGTACTGGACAGGAAGTCAAAGTAAGCGCAGCTGAGAGAGTTGGAGCCAGCTGTTCAGAAACATGATGACTGTAAGTGATTGGGCAAATATATAAAGAAATATTTTGCTGGTCAGTGTACAGTATATTGGTTTGATCTGGATTAATTATTGAAAAACAAGTGAGAGTTTAATACTACTTTAAATCTCTTAATTTAAAGGTGATGCCAGTAGGAAGAAATGAAAGAAAAGTGACAGGTTTTATAAACTACACCTGTGCTTACAGTACCAATTTGTAAACATCCTCCCCAATGAGCAACATGGATTAAAACTAGGTTCTGTCATTAGTTCTGGCTCTAAAATCCAAATATATCATAGAACCACATCACTGAAGAATTGTCCAGCAGCTATCATGTTAAAACACATCAGCATATGACCGCAACATTTTCCCTTTTACATAAGGGCTTACTTTTCAGTTACAACACATTTACAGATAGACTGGAGATGATTGAGGTATCAAAGGTATTGACAATATTACATAAAAGCACTAATGGTAACATGGAGACTGTCTTCCCAGAAATAACATCCGCACATTAATGTTTGCTTCATACAGAAATAAATGTTTCTTATAGGGTAAGTATAAATTATTAACTGGGCTTTTAGACTGTCCCAATACTTCATATAATGCAGTCCAGAGCTGACAGTCCACTAACAGCTTATAGTCCTATGCACATCATCCCAGCATTGGTTAAAAGGAATTAAAAGTTTATCTGTCGCCAACATGTTTTACTTCTGCTCCAGTGACTATAACATTCTGCCTTTCTCCTCACTTTCTATGACAATGGTCACTAGAGAGGTGGCAAAAAAAAGCCTGAGAAGGGTTCTAACTATCCAAAACTAATAGAAAAAGTTTTGGTTACAGATACACTTTAAATGATGAAAAGGTTTCTGCACCCAACTGCATGACAAACATCTCCCCGGTGTTGCTGTGTCATCCCTAATTAGTGACACATATAAATGACATATTTGTGGCTGCGGACAAGGGTGTAAGTAAAGTCACAGCTAACCATGAGACGTCTGTTGGGCCGTGAGCATCCTTCTCATCTTTGCAGGCCAGTGGTAAGCTAACACAAGAAGTGTTATGCCTATATGCAGAGAACCCTGTTTTTTGTTGATGATTTTATCAGTGTAAAGGTGCCCATACACTCTGCGATTATCGTTCGATTTCCTTTGTGCCATCATCGAACCATCGTTCGATTTCCGCTCGAATACTCCATCATACATAGTCCAATGTCAATTTCAAAAATCGTTTGCTAGAAATACTAACTCACCGAATTTTGCTGATCGACAGAACAGATTTTCGCTTGCGCATGTGCATTGTTCTTGTTGCGATTTATTTCCTACGAAAACACCACTAATCCATCTATTTTCGTACGATTCAAAAAAACGTTTTCCAACCTGACGAATCGAGGAAATTCGGCCAGGGGTACAGTAAATAAAATCGTTGGGTTCCCATCAACTGATCAATTATCTTTCAAAAGACCGTGAGACGATTTCCGAACGATAATCGCAGAGTGTATGGGCACATTTAGGTGTTAGAACAATCACATTTCTCAAAGGACAGCATGTGAAAGGGAACATTTGTAACTGTGGGTGTATTTAAACCCAAAAACTTTAAAGTGACACTAAACTCAGGAGTTAAATCTTAAAAATACATTCAAGTACCTTAACTACTAAAAAAATGTATCTTATTTGTGTATCACTCGGCTGTAGATCCTCAAATCATCTCTGAATTGGTGCTGGCACTGTCCTTCCTTTTGGAGGGTGGCTCACTCCCGTGATGGACTACAATCTTATGTTTAGTTTACTGATTTGTATTGAAATTATAGGCCATCACAGGAGTGAGCTTGGAGCGGTGACTACTTTTTAAAAAAATATTTGGCATATGAATTCTTAAAGGTCCAGATAACTGGGGGTGTGGCAGGGCTGTGTCCGTTGCCTAATTACATTGTGCTGGAAGGTGTCACTCTTTCTTATGTCAGAAAGTTGGGAGGTATGGTATAGTTCATAATTATATATACACATGGGGAACCCATATTTGCTCATTAAGCCTGCAGCTTCGGCATCCTGCTTTGTAGTGCTACAAAATGGTTGTGCTACACTGCTTTGTCTAGTTAGCAAATATCTTATTAAGGCTAGGTTCACACCTAGGTGTTTGCAGTTTTCATGCAAATTTATTTTATAGAGAGCTAGAGATGCAAATTCGCACAGGATCCACCTCTGCGTACGACACAAAACTAAGGTGTGAACAGTTGCCATTGACTTGCATGGTATTGTGTGTTTTACGTGTTTTTACGTGCATAGATCCACACATAAAAACGCGTGTGAATAAGACCTAAAAGACAGTAACAGTGTGACGGTAATGAGGTTTGTGTATATCAATATTAAATATGAAATTCTCTTTTCCCTCATCTTAGAACAAATGCAGCCTTCAATTAAGTTCAAATGACCTCAGGTTTCCGCTTGTTTGGTTTAGCCATCTTCAAATTCCAGCAACAATATCTGTCAATCTGGGCCAGCGATCTTTATAGTCCTTAGTGAAACACTAAAACCTGATTGTTTATCTAGGGCTTTCCTTGGGGCTGCTGTGGATTAGCTAAATGATTATTTTACAATCGGGATCAGGGGCGTATTTACCGCGAGGCAAACTAGGCGTTTGCCTAGGGCGGCACCCTCCGTCGGGGCGGCTGCTCCGCTGGTGCCGCGGTACGCAAACGCCTAGCGACGCGGTTCAGAGATAATCAACTGGACACCGCCGCAAGCCGCCCTCCTCGGCCCCGCAAACCGCCGCCCACGTCCCCGCAAGCCGACGTCCAGGTGTTAGTAGGGTGCGGCAGGGGGCTGTCTTGCCTGGGGCAGCACAATATGTAAATACGCCGCTGATCGGGATCCTAAATTGCTATACCATGGTACTTGTCTTGCCCAGCTCAGCTAATCCCCTACAGATCACCAATACATTAACATTTGACTGATTTAGGTAAACACAAAAGGGTCTGGCAAGGATAATGACCCGGTGACCTTGCATTCCACTGAGTCATAAAACTGAGTTACTTTATCAACCCAATTTTAGAACTTGGAATTGGAGAGTGATATTGTAAAATTAATTGTACAAATAGTGACGAGTGTCTTGTCAAGACAAAGCCATAGATATCAATCATGGACGGGTTATGATGGTCAGAGGCCTGACAAGCCATATTAACCCTCCTGGGCCAATCATAATTCATATATACGTTAAGTTTGGTCTCAACGCAAAGCTAACTTCATGGCACACAATAATTTAGGGTTTGTCGGACAGTATTGTGTATGAATATTCAACTATATTGTTAGATGTGAAAATTTGACCGTTTGGGAGAGGCAGAGAAAGACATTGTAAAGGCTTAGCCCCCCTGCTCTCCTCCCCATCCCTGCCTTATGGGCTCAGTGACACCCCCTAGAGGACTGACAAAAAGATGCTGCAGAGGCAGCTAGGGGGTTCTTGTTTTAACATCAAGAAGAGTGACTCTTGCAATATCAAGGAACTCGTAGCACCAAAGCTCCAAGAAGAGTTCCCCTTTAACATCAGGAAAGACTGTGCAAGCCTTGTTTGGAGAAGAGCCATTCAGACCCATCGTTTGTGCATTGAACTGGACTCTGTTAGAATCTATTAACCCAGGACTTGTTAAGTACTCTCTTTTTATTTTTCCTGTTGTTATACATTTGTCTCTCTTTTTTAACATCTTTTTCTGTATATTTTTTCTGCACCGTTTTCTTTATTAAAGGGCGATCTTAAAAATCGTTAAGCTTATCTCTCCACTCTAAATACAAACTTAAAATATCCTTGCCTCTGTGAAGAGCACTACTGTGTAGTGAAACCTGTCATATTTATGTCTGAGAGGACAGCTGTATCATAGGCTTTGTATAAGTTTTTTGAATCGTCACAGCAATTGCTGGAACGGTTCATGTTTCCGTTAAAAACACGTGGCGGCAGCTAAGGTTTGGTGTGTAAAGATTTAACTGTGGAGTTAACCAACCCCAGAGACAGTTCTCACTCTGCTGGCCTGAGATCGTTGTTCCGCTGGGAAATTTCTGTGCAGGGTGAAGCTTGGAGTGCTATTACCACGTACTTGTGAGGGCTTGCTTGGTTCAGAACTGCGTATTGGTTCAGAACTGCGTTTCCGGGCCCATCTGTCATAATAATTGTACTAAGCCACTTAAAATGCCGTTTAACAAAAACAAAATGGCAATGTACAGGTATGAAGAGGTGTCTGCATACATATTCCTGCAGCAACTTTCAGTGTCCTCATTCAGACCAAAATCTGGGATGCTTTTTGATCAGGAAAAGCTCCATCTACTCTGCTGTCTACCGATTGAATCTTATGGTATAAGGTCTTGGAGAAACCTGGGCAACACCAGAGAATCTGTGCTAATGTGTTGACAAGTGGGCCATGGCATCTCATGTTGGGAGGGGGAAGGAGTAAGTGATGAAGCATGCCTTTTGGGCCCTAGGCATCTGCCCTTGATGCCCTTGTGGGTAATCCTGGTTAGGCTTCTCACCACCAATGATATGCTGGGACAATTCCTGCCAAATTTTTAATCCTTTTACACATATATGTCAGCAGATGAACATTTTCTATCCAAAGTGTTTTCAAAGCTGATTTTACTTTAGATCTTTGGCAGTCCACTGGCTATCTCATGTTAAGCATTTTTCTATCTCCTAGTATTGGAATGATATGTATCTAGGACATCTTTTTGCAGCATTCTTCGCTATATTTCTTTCAAAAGTGTCCCTTTATGCTCTGTTTCTCATAAGATAGCTCCAAGGCCCATTTAGGGTATTTTTAGGAGACATGAGAAGTTCCAACCTCCAGGGAATAATCTCATTAAGTGCATTTTTTTTTTAACAGCGTATACTGTTTCTTCTAGAAATGTATGTTCAGTTGGATGTATTTAGAGCAAAGCTAGCTGAGCAAGTACTGACTTTAACTCTCATCGCCGTACAGTATATGTCTACTGGATGAGATTATCATTGTGGCTTTCAGAGCACAGTGCTACAGAGATAGAGAAGAGATAGCCCAGGGCTACATGGCAATTACATCTGCTACTGTGAGATTTAAAGGATAACTAGATCCAAGAACAAAAATGTAATATAGTGCAGCTGATCAGTCCTTAAAGTGACATTAAAGTAAAAAAATGTTTTCCCTCCCCCCAATGTTAATGTTAGCACTTACCTTAAATGATGTCTCTTAATCCGATCTTCCTCTTCTTTCCTGATGTTTTTATCTGTCCCTCCAGCGGTGCGGCAGCTCTCCAATCCAGCGCTGACTCCTCTGTCCTTGCAGACAATTCCAATCCTGCGGTGTCTGCATGTGGGTGCACGCGTCCATAGACTTACCTTACGTCTCTGCTCGTCTCCCGGCCGAAAATCCGAACTGAGCATGCGCCCGCACCAAGATGGTTTGAGGCCGCCCGAACAGTTTTCGGATTCTCGGGCGGGAGCGCGCGGCGAAAGCGGGGTAAGTTTAAACCGCTGTTAAAGCGGGTTTTAAAAAAAACAAAACAACTTTAGATATAGGCAAAAAAAACCCCGGAGGGTTTAGAACCCCTTTAAATACAGTGTGTGGGTATACACAGTTACAATTTTGTTTGAAAACGGTTTTGGGAACATTTGTTCCATTTCCTAATCTATTATGGGTCAAATTGACCATTGTTTTAAACTGTAGTAACAAAAAATAAAATAGTGGGAACGGGATGGAAAATTCTTGAACAAACAAAATTCTAAGTGAATGTGGTTTTCATCCGTGAAACTCCATTCATTCCAAAATCAGATGTTAAAAATCAAACATTTTGAACAACATTCATCAAGTTTCTGATGGCAATACCAAACGTTCTGATAAGACATTTGCATGAACATTTGGACGAAGTTTTAACTGTGACTATATCGGACTTTAAAAAAATCAGAAAAAGCTTCTGCTTTAAATATGAACAGAGTACATAGATAATGTTTTTCTCACTGCTTTTGAAGTCTTCAGAAACCCAGGAAACTTTCTGGAGTGGAGAAGGATTGTGGGCAACCTGCATTGCATAACTTGAAAATCAGGAAACCTGGTCTGTATTATTAGTTCAGCCTTCTTGATGTCTACTAATAATAAATACCATGGAAAGGGCAGGTCCTGGCTTTTTACTCCAAACATAATACCAATACATATTTTACACATTTCACTTTACAAGGCTTAGCGTACAATGTGGATTATCCTGCTTGAGTTTTATTTTTCACTTAAGTTTGCTTAAGGCTTGATTCACACCAGATTTGTTGAGGATGCACTGGCCGCTTTTTTCAGCACAGCCCCAACACTAGACAAGGCAATTTGCCTTGTTACAAACAGGCTCAGATCTCTATGTTGCGTGTACTACATACTTTTTTTCAGCACAGAAGGCCACAACACACCCATAGGACTTAATGAAATGTCACAAGATTGTTGAGAAATGTCACAAGAAATGTGCCGAGATTGTTGCAGCACAGCTGGTGGTGTTGATGCAGCCTTAGTTAAATGAAATTATAAAAAAGATACAAGCCCGTACAAACAGAAGAGAAGCTGACCGTACACTGGAATCCGCTGGAATAGTTTACTGAAGCTTGTATCACATCACTGGTGTCCCACCCAAGGTCTGCCCCCCTGACGCATTTCACCCAATCATGGGTTTAGTCATAGAGCTCTCTAAGAGGATGTGCTTTCACTGGCAAGCAACCGGCTCATTCTTTTCCTGAGCCATGGAAGAGCGGTGATTATTTTGTGTGTTTTCCTGGCATATAAAAAAAGATCCAAGATGAACGGAAAACCAGGGCAGTCTTGTGCTATCTAGCTGATGATTTTAAGACCTGACCTGGTTGTTCTTTGGCTTTACCCCATGTTACCGTCTCTGTTTAATAAAATAAAGCTGGCCATACACTGATCAAATTTCATTTGTTTCCTGCTGAATTGGCCAGAATTTGATCCATGGGTGGCTTTGCTGACACCACTTGATTAAAAAAAAAAAAAAGGAGTAGTGTGGGAGATGGTTGGCCGAACAGTGACTGCAGCCAATCAGCTGCAGGGACTATTCGACTCTTCTGACAGCCACGGATGGTGGCTGTCAGAATATAATTGATGGCAGGGGAGATTGCTCCACCCACACTGTGTGTCGGGTCCCGGTCCGTTCTATTAGGGTTGTGGTGTGAGCCCGAGGCGACGAGGAGGACCTCCCTTGCAACCCCGTCTGATGACCACTGGGGTTGAAGACAGTGTGCTCAGGCAGGGGGTGCACGGGAGGTCCTCCTCGTCGCCTCGGACCCACACCACAACCCTAATAGCGTGTAGGGTGGATGAAGGAATCAAATGATTTCTCTTATTCAATCTGTGGGGTCGAACAAGAAAAATATTAAGTTATATGGCCAGCTTAAGGTGTTGTAACACTATGTGGTGGATCTAAGATTACTACTACTACCTGCCTGACCATATTTTTGGAAAGGGTGGTCATCTAGGGTGAGTAACAACATGAAAACCAAAATTCTACATGAATTGACACCCATATCTTTTATCCCTTAAGAGGCTGAATTAATGTACCAGCAGTGTACTTTATTCAACTCCATAAAATAACGTTTGATAACCGCAAAAGCAGTTTGAAAATTTCCTGTGGCTAAAATGGTAAGTACATGCTTGTTACACTGCCTGAAGGACTCATTCTCGTAAAGTTTACAAGCTATATTAATAATGACCTTTTTACCCTACAGTGAGAATAGCTGTGTTGTGAGGGATTCCACTGCCCTGCGGTTCGGGGCGAATTAGACTCTTTGTACTGTAAACTGGCTCAGTTTGAAATCGACATTTACAGAGCAGCTCTAAGCTGTGCAGTGTAAATGAATGTCAATGTTACAAGCAGCTCTTTCATTGCCCCAGCAAACTACAGTGCAGTCATAGAGAAATACCAGGCATTGCTGGAAGCCCATGGGAGTCTGTTCTTGGCAATCTCTGGAATGTTAGTTTGATAATATTATTTTACTGAGATGATGAGTGGTGTTTCGCGATCTTGTTTATTGACAGTTCTGCTTTCTTCCTGCATCAAACATTCCCCAATAAGTCCAGAAATGTCTTCTCTGGCTTGACAGATTAAATCCAGTATAGAGCAAGTTACCAGATTTTCTACAAGACAGAGACTAACAGGGATATTCACAAAAGGGAGAAGAGTTTGGAGAAGGCAGGAGAAGTGAACAATCTAGGACAACATAGCTGAACTGGAAAAAGAGCTGAATTGGAGAATTTTTCCAAATCAGCTATTTTGGCCTAGATTGGTCACTTCTCCTGCCTTCTCCCTTTTGTGAATAATCCTGTAAATGTTCAGAGCCTTTTTTTTTTCTCGGCAAAATGAATCTGTCACTTTGTCCATTCAGGCAAATTACCGTATTTGGACCTGGTGATTGGCTATTAAAGCCCAACTCCAGTAAAAAACTATTTCCCCATCCACCGCTAACCTATCCTGATAGGCTTTTGCTTCCCCTTACCTTAGGAAGTCAGATGTACTCACCTAAGATTCCCCTCTAGGTCCCTCACCGCCTCTGTTTTAAGTGGGGGAACGCAAAGTTAGAGGTGCGATGGAGTCTGAGACCGCAGGTCCCCTTCGCTCCCCTCTGCTGACGTTGGTACTTTTCTGGATCCCGGGAGGACCCTGGCCAATTGACATCCAATATGAAGTGTCCATTTCATGCTGGTGCTGATTTGGATACTAACATAATGACCAAAGCAGGAAGTAAACAGAAGAAGAGAAGACTCTGGGCTATGGTGCCACGTAATTGGACTTCAAGTCATTGCTGCCAAAGAAGGTTCGACCTTAACCCCATAGGCAGCTTCCCGAACGGCAGTGCAGGAGCGCAATTGATATCACTCATAATGTCTAGAGCTAAAGAAAAAAAAGTTGTAAATATTTATTTAAATTCTGACCAGTTATATGCTTCTACCCTAGACACATGTCTACCTGTACCTTATGGTAAATATTAACCTGCTTGGTGGGAACTGAATTCAGCCCCCCGCCGGCTTGAGCGCTTCATTTCTCCTCAGATCCTCGCTGCCTCTGCCCATACAGGCGGGGGAGAGCAGCGAGGATCCAGAGGAGAAGCTGCAGGCTGTGCCCCCCTTCTTCTCCCTCCTGCACTGAGCCTGTCTGTGCCCCCTCGCACCTGCGCTCCTAGGCGAATGCCTCAGTCACCTCGCCCTTGCTACGGCCCTGTATTTTAGTGCGCTTCAGTGCTATTGATTTTGAATGGCAACCCCAAATCACTAAAGCAATGCAGCTCCTGTGCTCATGTGTTCTGGTGCACCAGAACACATGGTAACACACCACTGTTAGCTGCAGTGAACCGAGTTGGAAAAAAATGTTGCGTGTCTATTTTATTTTCCGAGAGTTGGCAGCCCATTAAAAATGGATGGGCTGCCTTGACACACTTTAATGCATGACACAAAACGTGTTAATACTAATGCATTAATGTGTTTGGAGAACTGTTACTGGGCCCTTATTGAAAGGAAAACCACTGCACGTAAGCATTTGATATACTTGATTTTTCTGTTGGTAACAGGGTCTCTTTAGGACAGCGATTCTCAACCTTTATTCCGTCACGGCACCCTTCAAAAAGTATGCAAAATCTTGAGCGAACCCCACTCTAAAATGTAAAAACATGATGCGGGTCTGGTACTGATTTTAAGCCGGGATCATCAGGCAAAAACACAAAAAAATTGTTGTTCCTCATTCACATCTAAGACCCCCCCCCCCCCTTTTCCACTTCTCACTGAATGCCCCCTTCACATCAGATACTACCTTTCAAACCAGAGCCCCCTTTACGTTAGGAGCCCCCTTCACATTACAAGCCCCTCCTTCACATTACAAGCCCCAGTTTACAATACCCTGAGAAAGGCTGTTTTAGGAAATGTGGTCTAAGCATGCACGTATTGGTCACAGAGTGCCAAAGGTAGCTGCAGCAAAATCAGCCTTCTATTATGTCATTATGTGGAACCGTCTTTTACATCAGCAGTGACATTCACCTGAATGATGAAGAATAGTTCTACATGGAAAAACTGTAGACACATGTAACATATCAATGACTGCAGATCTGATTTCAATTATGTTAAATGATGGCTGCAGAGGACCACAACATATGGAACAAACATCATGGGAATATACACATTCCACTGAAATTTACAGTTTATTCACAGTTTTTTTCTTCCTTTTAAAGAACAGAGCAAACCTTCCTGTATGTCACAGGGTAATTGTATCACAATATCAATCTTCCTAGTGACCCAGTGTAACATATGCCCTCCATCTGGACACACTATAGATCTAATCATATCAATCAACCTAAAGTTACATTTTATCTTATAGAGTGACTCCAGTCAATGATGAAATGAGTCAGTGAACAGTAAATGCGGTCATACAAACAGTGTCAAGGCTGAACATGAGCTGAGGGAATCTTGGTGTGCTTTGTGTATTTCTTCCAGATCTCTTCCCGGGAAGGACAGGTGCTGCGTGTGATTAGTACGTAGCCCCTGTCCTTCTCTATGGGACTACGCGGCTATACGCCACCCTACGCTCACCCCAAGTGCAGGTCCGTACGAGTGCGGATGTCCTGGCTCGGACGCAGACAGGATCCATCCTGTCAGCATACGAGTACGGACACCCACATAATTACACGATCTGTACTGTGCTGCCAGATCTCATTATCAGTTGTAAACTAGACTTGAACACCGTCTGTCCTAAGAAAGGGTTAAAGATCCAGAAGCATTGCATGTTAATGAGAGGAAGCTCTGTCTGTCCCTATTCTTTCTGTGGGGACAGACAGTGATTCCTGTCACTTGGAAATTAACCATTTGCTGTCCGGAGCAATTTCTTACTATTTGCACACACATGATAAAATCTGAATTTTTGGCTAGAAAACAGCTCCAGACCCCCAAATAATTATATATTTTCTGAAAGCAGAGGCCCTGTAGAAGAAAACAATGCTAGTTGCATTTTTTTTATGCTGCACGGTATTTGCACAAATGTTTATCAAACCAGTATTTTTAGGATAAAATGCACTCAAATTAAATTTAGTGCACAGAAACAGACTATAATACCCAATGTTTTAGTTTAGAGGGTCACGCCAGGTAAATGCATATCAAACATGTCAAGGTGTAAAATTGCGTTCGCCCGTGAAGCCGCAAAAAACTACAATACCCCAAATTTTCCAAAAGGGACACTTTAAACGCTTTTACTGCTCATCAGTTTAGTGCTAATGGTGATTAATGGCTCTAGAATTATTACTCTCAATCTGATGTTCGCGGTGATATGTAACATGTGTAGTGCGATTTTCGTTTTTGCATGCAGGCGCACCGACGCCCGTTTACGTATGTGTGTGCAGGTGGGGGGCGAGGGACTTTAACAAAGTTTTTTTGCATTTTTTTCATATGTTTTTTTTTTTCTTACATAGGGGGCTAACAAGCACCCAATGTAATAGCAGATAGGTTCTCTTTATGGAGACATCAGGGGTCTTTCAGACCCCTAATGTAACCTAGGGGCCCCAAAGAAGCTGAGGAAGCAGATCTCCTGGCTCTTAAAGCCAGAGAATGTACACATTGGCACAGCAACTGATGTAATACACATCACTTCCGGGTCCAGTGATAGGAGGAGAGATCAACGTCTGGAAGCCTGCTGATCTCTCTCCGATCGTTACGAGGAGACCTACCGTGTCGGTCCTGGACCCGCACGGGGGACAGCCGAGCCCGGGGAAGTTGGCAATGGTGAACGGGGGTGTGGGAAGCACATGCCGTCGATCGGTACAAACGATTCAGCGGCCCTATAGACACCGGATCCCTTGTAGATTAACAGCCATTGCCGGCTGTTTAAAATGACACCAGGAACACGGCTGCAGTAGCAGTCGTGTTCTTGGTATAACCACTTCTGTGGGCCTCCGTAAATGTATAGCAACCCGCAGGAAGTGGTTAAGAAAGAAGCATGCAAATGCCTGCTACACAGCCACCTGTACAAGCTAAGAAATATTTTAAAACATGATTTTTCATTATGCTGTGTGATAAGGGAACATATAAAACAACCAGATAGAGGGATATTCTCAAATGTGATTGCAAAATTGGACATACACTTTAACTACATGGCACATATGACACAGGACTTTAGTGCAGATGTGCAAAAGGAAGGAAACAAGGTGAACTTTTGAACTAAAATCTTTCCTCTGCTTATTACACTTGAAGGATATGTGAACCCAAGAGCAAAGATTTCATATATTACAGATTACCAGCCCTTAGATGTGGTGGCTGTTTTTATTGTCCAGGTGACAATTTTTCCCAAGATAAAAAATGACAAGAATTTTAAACCTATAAGGTTGTCACTATAACGGTAGAAACTTCCAATGGGGACACCTGTTCTAGTGACAACTAGTGGCGGAATACCCTTTAATTGTAGAGATATCCTCTCAATTCTTGCAGCGTCTTTTCTTCTACATTCTAGTCAGGGCCGAGCTGGGCTCAGAGGAAGTGGGTGTAATGATGCTGACCATAAGACTGAAGACATCTAGTGTCAGAAAAAAGTACTGTGGGGAATTCTTCTGGATAGAAGCTGAATATGGCAGCAAACAATGTTTTTTTCCTTTTGTCTTTTAAAGAGCTATTTATTTTTATATTTTGGATTTTTCAGTTCTACTTTAACCTTTCCCTATTCTATCCAGAACAAAAGAAAATCATTTTGGCTATATATACATTTTAACTATTATGCATTTATGGTCTTTGTTGATTCAACAAACTTAAAAGGTGAACTATGAGGCGAGTGAAAATCACTCAGCCTCATAATCTGAGCCGACCTGTGACAATGAAACTGTCACACGTCGGCTCAATAGATCGGGAAGTGAGCGAACACATACCGTTGCTCGCTCACTTCTCGATCTATCCCTGCAGAGAGCCGTGACTGTAGGGATTCCCTCCCTCCCCTGTCCGATCCTCCAGCACTGACTGGTGGAAAGGATGAGGGAGGGGGTGGGAACAGCTGGCTCTGCCTCTGAATAGGCAGAGCCAGCTGTCAATCCCGCAGCTGGGTGGATCTCGACAGCAATGTCGGGATCCATCCCGGCTGCGGCGTCTCAGTATACCGCGAGCGGTATACTGAGCTTTGGGTCACGGGAGGACGCTAGTTTGTGTTCTCCCGTGACCCTTAGGAGAACTATGGGGAAAAGCCCTGGTGTGATATGTAAGGAAAATGTTTTAATGGGGGGGGGTTGTTCTGCAGGGGTGCGGCTTCCGTCGTCTCAGTATACCGCGAGCGGTATACTGAGCTTTGGGTCACGGGAGGACGCTAGTTTGTGTTCTCCCGTGACCCTTAGGAGAACTATGGGGAAAAGCCCTGGTGTGATATGTAAGGAAAATGTTTTAATGGGGGGGGGGTTGTTCTGCAGGTGTGCGGCTTCCGTAATGTTCGGACCGGGGTGTCCAACAAGTGTGCTGTAGGAAAACAAAAATTGGAGACGGAAGCGCCATTACCTGGCGCAATAAATGTGGTAGAGCAGGGTATGCGCGTCAATGATGTACTCACCTATGGCTGGGTGAGCATTCGCTTGTAACTGTCGGGTTGAGGTGGAGCGGATGGAGTGGAGCAGTAGTGGTAACGGTCCCTCTTTTGCAGGGTGGTGTGGTAATTTAAACCAAATAGAGCAGATGGAGACACAAAAGCAAGGAGGTGAGGTATAAAGTGGTGAGTGAAGAAGGGGTGGACTTCTGTAACTCACCGTGGAGATAATGGAGAATGGCTCTCAGCGATGAAGGTGCGGCCAGTTTCGTGCCTGGGCGGAGGGCCGTGGGGTGATCCTCTGGGTGGCTGCTGTCACAGGTGTCCTCTGGTGGCAGGTGCTGGGGAGCGGTGGAGCGATGTGTTGTCCTGGAAGGGGGGACTGGAGGACAGTGGAGCCGCCGGGGTGACACAGTAAACAGCCGCAGTGGAGATGGACTCACGCTGGGGCCTCCTCGCAGCCCGACGGAACTGTGTCCTGCAGGGGCTTACTAGGGAAGCCTGTAGTGCGGGTGTTGCGGCGCGAGCCTTGAAGAGTGGGTGTCAGAAAGCCAGAGCCATAGTTCGAGTGTCGCCATCTGCGCATGCGCAGGCGCCTGTTGTGGGTCATAGAGCCATAATAGGAGCAGCGTCTTGGCATGGACGTGCGCACGCACGTGCGCGTCACGCTCACATTTGTGCGCACGCGCCGACGTGTCATTTGAACAATTGGCGCCAACTGGGCTATAAAGGCTGTGTTCAGCTATCCTCCTATGCTGTCAGATCGTCAGCTTCCTGTGCTCTGTGTTCCTGTGTTTTCTGTATCTTGATTACCTGTTACTGACCCGGCTTGGACTACTCTCTGTTGTTGCTTGCTCCCTGAAGACCCCGGCTTGTTTTGACCTTGATTCTGCCTCATCCCTTGTACTGCGTTGCTAGCCCGTTGACGACCTTGGCCTGCTTGACTATCCTTCTGCCTTGTGTGTTCTGCTTCCAGCTTCCTCAGCTCATCGGATCTAAAGCCTTCTGGATCCTCTTCGGTGCATCCACATCCTGCTTCCTGCCCGGATCTACTCACGTCATCTCATCTCACAGGCGCAACATGCTAACCAGCCTCTGGCACCCTTGCCCCTCTGTGCCCCGGCACCCCTGTAACCAATCCAGGTGCTCCGGGACCGGAGCTGTGAGAGAGGCCGCCCTCGTCAACTCAGACTCCCCTAAGGTACGTGACAGTGGGTCCGAGGTTGACGTACCGGGGGGTGGAGCCCGGTGTCCAGGAGCGGTTTTCTCTAGCGATGTCTGTAGCAAGGTAGAGTGTTAGAGACACTCAGAAGATTCGTTGGGAACGGGCTTGGGCTGGGGGCGACGCGTTTCGAAGGTGAAAACTTCTTTTTCAAGCCGGTGTGCAGGGATAACGTTGGTGGGAAGTTGAGTTTTTGAATGCTGGGGTGAGGGAGGTGCCAGAAGCTGTGGGCGGTGCTGAGAGGATGTGTATCCCATTGTTCTGCCCCGCCCACCCATCCCGGACCTCAGCTCCACCCATCCCGGACCTCAGCTCCACCCACTCCTTCTCAGCCCAATCCACCTTCATCGCTGAGAGCCGTTCTCCATTATCTCCACGGTGAGTTACAGAAGTCCACCCCTTCTTCACTCACCACTTTATACCTCACCTCCTTGCTTTTGTGTCTCCATCTTCTCTATTTGGTTTAAACTACCACACCACTCTGCAAAAAAGTACCGTTCCCACTACTGCTCCACTCCATCCTCTTCACCTCAACCCGACAGTTACAAGCGAATGCTCACCAAGCCATAGGTGAGTACATCATTGACGCGCATACCCTGCTCTACCACATTTATTGCGCCAGTTAGTGGCGCTTCCGTCTCCAATTTTTGTTTTCCTACTTTTTATACTGGGGTGCCTCAGGATTTAGCAAATTTTTAAAGGGTGCCGTCGAGAAATTCTGTCATAGATCATCAATGTATGGCAGCATTACAGATATTTCCCAGTCTAAGGTCATTTTCTTATGTTGAGCACAGATTTTCTTCAGCTATTGAGGCAACAGAGCTCACATGTCTGTGGTTAGAGTCCTGGCTTCCTGTTTAGAGCTGTTAATATGCAAGTGAGTCAGCAAGTATGTCTTGTTGTGACACCTATGAATGATGTCCGTTATTTCTATTTCATAACATTTCAGTCCAGAATTTAATTTTTTTCTCAACTTGCATTACAAGGGAACTCTTTTCTTTTGGAAAACTATTTAAATATTAAAAGGAATATATATACTATATATATTTAAAAAACAAAGTTTGAGCATGAGAGACAATCATGGCCTATTATGTTTCAGATAGACATGTAAATTTCATTTAGTTCGGAATGGATATTCATACTCAGACTAAATCAGACACGTGACTGTTCTCTGGCCAATCAGTTTTTTTTTTGGCTGTTGGGGGTTTGCATTACAGGCAAGGTCATGGGGCTTTATTACAAAACGAAACTTTGGATGGATCCGAATAACGAATAATGAACTGAATTGAATTTCGGATCCAAAATCTGAAAAAAACAAGAGAAATAAAAATCCGGAACTAAACAATTTTTTTGCAGAGTTACATTTCTAGTTTCAGATACCTAGAAAAGGGAGGGGATGACCTTCTATAAAGGGAAGAGATAAGGAAGAACTTTACCAATGTATTGCATATTTCTGGTCTAGAGATTATATTGCACGGCTGGTCTAGCAGAATGGTATAGGGGGAGGTGACACAGGAAAATGTATTGTAGCAGACACTAGATGGTGGTGTCACCCTAGCTGGACTGTGTGATTCCATGGAGTTCTGTTAGCCTTTCATACCTATAGTTAATTGCTAAAGCATGAATCAACACAGAAAAAAATAATATAAAATATATTTTACTTTCCTTCTGCATGGCTCATGTATTGAGTGTTTACCAAAAAGTGAGATCTTGTTACAGTAAAGTGTAATTCAGACTAAGCCTGGCTCTACAATGTTGGCTGCAAAAGCAGAGCGTTCAGTGGTTGTGCTCAGAACTCGCAGACTGGATGGCGCATACAACATTTTGGGTCGGGGGAAGCAACATTAAAGCCATGTCTGTGCACACTGCTGAACCCAGTAGCGGGGCGATTCACAGGAGTTAGAAATATGTGGCCTGTGAAAATGTTAAATAAACTCCTTTTTAAATATGTTAAAATGTAAATAAATATTTACCTAACCCTTTCACTATCAGAGCTATTTTTACACAAATATTAAAATGCAAATTTTAGACCTGAAAATTACTTAACCCCCTGAATTATATATATTTTTTCAAAGCAAAATAAGATGGTGGCAGTGGCATTTTTTTTTTTATCTTACATGATATTAGCGCTGTTCATCACATTTTCAGTAAAAAATACCTTTACAATTAATTTTAGTGCACACAAACACAATATAATAGCAATTTTGATCAAATATAAAAGATGATGTTGTGCTGAGTAAACAGTTACCAAATATGTCAAGCTTCAAAATTGTGTGCGCCCATGAAATGGTGAACAACTATGGTACCCAAAATTGTCCATAGGTGAGGTTTTAAAAGCTTTCACGTCATCAGTTTAGAGTTAAATATACCTAAAGGCCCTAAAAATATTTCTCTCATTCTGGCGTGCATTGCAATACCCAACATGTGGCACAATTTTGACAGCCGGTGGAAGTGATTACAAGGCCCTGCAATGCACCATGGGTCTATGTGACCATCTCCTGCATCTGGACTCAACCCCACAAGTCTATGGGGCACTAATGTGCAGCCAGCAAAGACTTGCACCACTAGATGTAAAACAGCGGAACCGCTGCCATCGGATTGATACAAGTATGCATCTGTGGAGGGGGCAGAATGGGTTAGGTCAAGGGAAGGATGCAATAGGGATAAATGCACTTAACCTATAATAAATGTTAAAAGAAAAAATGAATGTCCCCTTTCTGCGTTAGATGCATCTGCATAGCAACAGCTACCATGTAAACAAAAGCTGGATTTCTTCCTTCTCTGTTTCGGAAACTTTGCAGACTGATGTTCCACTGGTCAGAAAATATGTCTCTTGAAAAGATGTCTCTTATAGATGTGTCATAATGTGTCATGATATTATAGTTTAGAACTAGGCTGTGCTAGATGGGAAATCACAAATTATATCTCCACACCAAATACTGTATAGTCTCCATGGTCAGACCACAATCAAACCAGGGATTTTTTAAATGTTTACTGGAAATCCCCTTTAATGTTTAGGTTGCATTACCCAGGAAGCTGACGGTGGCTGTGAAGTGGTCACACTGCAGCTGCAAAGTAACACTTAAAGAGTGAAAGACAAGCGGGCTTATGTTGTAACACCCTCGAGAACAGTAGTTAGGCCCGAAGCAAAAAAGAGATTGGCAGGGAGCTTACATGATTTAGTGAAGAGGGAAAGCGAGGAATAAAAGGGTTAATTAAGCATTGTAACAACAGGGCAGAGTCACTTGCCTAATTGGTCAGGGGTTCAAAGTTTAGGTGGAGCTTCAGTGGTGGTTTGAGGAGGTGGGTCTCACTGGATTAGTGGAAGATCATCGGATGAAGAGAGAACTTGACCTTGTTCTTCTTGTCCTTGACCTCGGAGAGTTCTGCAGACCCTAAAATTGGGGGGAAAAATGGAGATGACCAAATTGGATTTTTGTGACAGTTTCATTGTCACAGGTCGGCTAGAACTATGAGGATGAGTGAAAAGCACTCACCTCATAGTTCTCCTTTAATGGCTGCAGCTGCTATGTGTTGCATGGATTGGCTGCAGCAACAGCTCTCTGGAGTTTGATAGCTGCCACTGCACACTCTCCGGAAGGGATTGCGGCACCACGTGGTGGTGGGCTCAGTGTGGGTTTAGGTGGGAACAGGGTTGCAGGTGGCGATTGCTGTGGTTTCAACTGCCCAAACTCTTGGTGCTGCGGGTCATGAACCCACTGTGCAGGAGCCTAACAGGGGGTTGCAAGATTAGGCGGTTTGAGGGATTGGTTGCAGAGGTTCGAGTCAGGGACGGCAGCTTACCTGTGTTAGTTTAGCAGCCTCAAATGCCGTCGGTCAGGACCAAGGTAGGGTTAAGTGCTTTCCCTTTAGGGAATGAATGGGTTGGCAGTGAGGGCACAGTCAGAGCAAGGGATAGGGGCATCTGCCTCTGTGGCTGTGATGCCGATAGCGACTTCTGCAGATGTGGACAAACTTATCCGGCATTCACCGCCTGCACCCCAGTTCCCAACTAAACCCACACTGAGACCACCACCATGTGTGTGCACTGGCAGCTGTCATAACTCCAGGGAGCTGTTGTTGCAGCCAATCCATGCCACGCGTAGCAGCTGCAGCCCTTAAATCATTTAGTATCCTGTCCAATTTGCTCATCTCCATTTTTTTCTTCCAATTTTAGGGTCTGCAGAACTCCCCAAGGTCAAGGACAAGAAGAACAAGCTCAAGTTCTCTCTTCATCCGATGATCTTCCACTAATCCAGTGAGAGGCGTCAGATGTATGAAAACATTGTGGTGACAAGATTCGCTTGGCTCATTCGGCCAAATGTGATGCCGTTGGGTTCTCAGTTAAAAATGGAAGTGCTGGAAAAAATATGTAAGGGTGAATATGTTGAGATTTTTACTCTCCTTTCACCTGAAAAATGTAATGTGGACAGGGTGAAGCTGGAGGAGAGGAAGAAGGAGGATGAAGAAAAACGTCTGCCAGTTGGCTTCAGACATGTGCTATTATGGCAGGTGTTATTGGTGTAAAGACGCCAGAGCATTGTTATCTGGTATCTCAGATATCAATCTTACCACATAATCATTCTGATCAATAAACATTTAATTTAAAAGAAATCGTCTTCCCTGGAAGATAATCCAAATTCAACATAACTGGTCCATTTTTTTTATCAGGTTGAATTATTATTTTAAGGCAAAATGCCACTTGAAATAATCAGCTTTATCTAGTGCATCAACAGGTCCAGCCTCACACTTTTGTTTTGCCTGAAGAAGAGACCAGACGATCTCGAAACGACGCTAAAGTTTTTTGACACTTTGGTCAATAAAGAAGATTGACTTCAAAAGTTTCTGGAGTCTGAGTGACTTTTTACCCGTAACAGGTCCAGCCTGTCTCAACGAGGGTGCCATGTAATTCCTAATGTGAAGGAGTGTTTTTGAGCGAGGCTTCCTTTTAAAATCCATTTTGTAGGGACCACACATAATTTTTTTGTTTTTACATTTACGTGTTTTCAATTTTTGACTGAGGTGCTTTGAAATTTTGCATGTTTTTAAAGGGTGCTCTGACTGAAAATGTTTAAAGAAACACTGGTCTACCCAATCAGGAGCAAGGTTTACCTTCTATTCATTAATAAATTAATCCATCCGTCTACCCATCCATCTATTCAGTTCCACTGAGTTTTATGAATTACTTATGTCCCTTCGAGAAGGTTTGCCTTGTGACTGCTGAACAAGAAACATTTCCACATCACTTTGCATTCATAATATTCTCAAAATTTGTTGTAAAATATTTTACAGCCAGTCCTGAGAAGGGTGCCAGTATATTTCAATCCAGGAGTGAATTCCCTAAAGTTTTTCTTGTTTACCACGAGAAATGCACAAATGTAAGTGATACCAAAATGTCACTTGTCATATGACAGAAGGCAGCAATGATAGGATAGGGCACTTTAAGAAAGATATACAATAGTGTCAATACGCGGTGACAGTCTGGGGAAACAACAGGGTTTATGTATCAAAGTTGAGGCATCATTTTTAGGTTCTCTTTTTTCTCTAACACAGTTCGTGTCAGAGTACACTCACCAGTGCTGCATGACTTGATCACGGTCATCGCTTCCAGACTGTCTGAGAGAACTTCCTCCTCATGGCCAAACTTGGTTACACATATTCTGACTCAGTGCCGGTCTTGTTCTAATATAATTGCAAAAGTTACACTGAGAAGACACACTCAAGCATGTGTACATGAAAACAAAGGGCCTGATGAGTATTACAAATACCTTTTAAGTTTTGGATAGGGAAGAATTAGAACCCCTGTCTGTTTTTTTTTTTACTGCTACCTAGGTTCTATTACAGAGATTTCCTTTCCTTATAAAGCTTCAAAGTTTAAAAAGAAGTGATTGAAACATCAGACAGAGCCATGTAGAGGGATGAGGATTAGGGCTACAACAGCTAATCGATTAAATCGATGATCGATTGATTGATTTGATTAGTTGATTTGATTAGTAGAATCTGCAGCCACCGCCGCTCTGCTCCCCACTCTGCTCCTCTGTGATTCTGGCTGCAGCGGTCTGTGTCCCTTTCAATCCCTGCTTTCCCCCCGTGCCCCCTCTTCTTCCGGCGGTAAAAAGCTGGCATCAAGTCTCCCACCAGCAGCTGGGGGACTGGGCTACTATTGGCTATTTTAAATAGCACCCACCCACTGCCTGCTGTCAATCAACTGAGGAGGACCTGAAGAACTTTCTCTGCCGAGTGACAGAGCCTGGCACCCACCCAGAGAGCCCGGTACCCATCCACAGAGTCTAGCACCCACCCGCGCTGCCTAGAGAGCCTGGCACTCACTTGTACAGCCCAGAGAGCACAGCATCCACATGCAGCCCTGGTGAGACCCAAATGCAGCCCTGTTGCAATAGTTTGTATTGATTTAGAGAAAATGTCACATGTCCCTTTAAGAAAAAGTATCGATACTTGGTATCGGCTAGTACCTGAGGTAAAATACTTGTGCTTGGTCTTGAAAAAATGGTATCGGGACATCCCTAGTTTAAACTGTAATTCATCATTTGTTTTGAGTTATCATTCACACCTGCTTTCATGCATTATGCAGAGAAAATGCAGCCTTAATTCAAATTTCCCTGTAAGAATGAGTTAAAGTGCATGTAATACTATATTGCATATTATATTGATAAACATGTTGGAAGAAATAAGCGACCAATGTGAGTATTTGTTTCATTTCCCAGTGAATTAAATATGAAGTGCGATTGGTCACCATGAACAACTTCAAATTTTTTATATAAATAGCCATCAACAAATATTATTCCCTCATGTTATCAGCTTTTTAGTTTTTTGTTTTTTTTTACTGTACCACAACATATGTGAGATCTCACCCAGCAGCCAGGCACTCAAGTCATGAGCTATGATAGCTCATTCCTAATTGCAGCTCTTGTGTTTGATGTTTGAGCCTGCGGGCAGGAAAAGTCTAGAGTACTGGCTTTGTAAGAACTGAAAGAGCCTCCTCAGGACAAGATCACGTATGTATAATTCAGCGTGCACCCACACACAAGTGTTGCATCAATGCATCCGGATGTGATTTTAGCAGCTTTGTTATTATTTAAGCACACAGGTGAGAGGTGCAGACTGAAAGAGAAATAAGACTGGTATCAGTGTTATTATGTTATACATTGATGTCAGTGTTCTTCTGGATTTCATGAAAGCAACAACAATATTTAACTGAGGGGCTTATAGGAAACCTCTACTGAGGAGGCTGCCATTGCAGACCTTTTGTTGTGAAAATGATTATTGCATGATTTTTTTATGCAGAATCAAGAATTTCTACTTTCTGGCCCTCTCACAGGATGTTTGACTTCACTAAGGGACTCCAGATCTGCATGCTTGACTGCAAAGCAAGCAGCATTTTCAAAAGGAGGGCAGCAATGGCACTCTCCATAATTGTTTTTTAATACTATAATATTAATGAGCTATGACAAAATCTGATGTATGCACAACACTGACCTACTATACAATCCAAAAGCCTACTTATGACACATGCCTTAAGAAAAAAAGCAATGACACATTAAATAGTGTGTAGCTAGTGGTTCCCAATTACCCATAGAGGATGCTGTACTACACTATTGCTGCAAGGTGAATGCAGATGGCATACCAAGTATCCCAGATACTGTTTGTCCCACACTCATGCCACGCACTGTCATCTCCCACAGGATCTCGGACACTCTACAGCAGTGGGTGCATTGTACTAGAAAGCTCTGCATTCCAGCACTGGGCACTGCCTCCACGATCTCCTGCCTGGCAGGGCCAGCATTGTTCACACAATATGAATATATTCAGGACACAATTCATTTCCTCAGGTAACTGCTGAACACCAATGCTGGGGCTTGTTTAGCATCTCACTGTCACAATTCAGGGCAAAGTTACAAGGTTTCTTTAAAGCCTATACCACAACCCACTTATACTCACCTCCGTAGTGTTCTTCTGCTGCTCCTTCCTCTGTCACAATAACCATAAAATACCCTGTGTAAGCTCCATATTGGATGATGTTGGAGCATACAGAGGGTTGATAATGTTACACTCCCTACAGGGTCACAGCATTCCGGCATGGCAAATGGCCTCTAGGCTGGAGTACTGCGTCATAGGCAAAGGTCATAAGCTCTCCCCACCCCAAAACACTGGTATTTTATGGTGACTGTGACATAGGCAGAAGCCTAAAAACTCCTGCAATTATCAATAGACAGCACAAGATTATATAAAACCGCAAGCAATTTACAGTTAAAAGATCTAATCTGGAGATCTAGGGATCTTGGTATTGTTGTAACTTTTACTATAGCTTGAGATGATGCCAATAAAAATACTAGCTTGAAAGTCCATTGTACTCGTAATGCGTTGCTGGTCTCCTTGGTTACCCAGTTCCTGGTCTTACAATCCAATATTCACTCTCTAACATACAAGCTTCATCTTCTTGTGGTCTGGCAGACAACCTCACAACCTCGAAAAATGATTTATTACCAATATACCACGGGCTTTCCTTGGTACATGAAAAGCACGCTAACTACTACTGATGTACCAGTATCTTATATTTGTTGGGGGTCTTAGCTGATAGTTTTAAGTACAAGTCAAGAAACTGTATACTCTAAATTTTTAATAACCGATTATTAAAATTCCTCCTACATAAAAGAGAGATGAACGGAATGTGTGCAGTGTGTGCAGTTAATACAATTGCCGTATTTCTCATATATACAGCTTCTTTCAACATGTATTGTGTGTGCTGTCATCACAAAGCCTTTTCCATAGATAAACAGCTCTTACCATATCTTGTATCCCGTCTAGACTACTGGAACACCCTTCTCTGTGCTGTTTCACTGAACAAATTAGACACTTTCCGATATATTATGAACGCTGGTGCCATTCTCAAGTTGGAACTACAGCCCAAGCTCTTTTTTCTTGTTTTAGATGGCATGGGAAAAGGTTGACCTGTATGGCTGTCTGTGTACCTGCTGGATAAATATCTCTTAAGATGCTATACTAGGTACAATGGTCAATGACCCAAGGAGGAAGAGGACATCACCTGAATGGTGGCAGCAAACAAACACAAGAAAAAACATTTTCAGCAGTCCTTATCGCTTATAGTTTTGCAAATGTCTTGTCATGTTTATTAGCCAAAATGAACGGAGAAGAGAAGGGAAGGGAGATGTAGATACTGTGCAGACCAAAGGCCATTTCTTATTATTCCTTACTCACTATGATTACACTGCACAACAATTTGTGTGAAAAGTTTTGCTTCCTGAAAAGTTTTTGCTGATTGTGAGAGGACAAAACTGAAGATTTCAATGAAATGGTATGTGATGGGCAAATTTGGATTTGATTTCCATGATCAGCAGCAAAAAATCTATAAGGAACACCCAACAGTGTTCAAGAAGCAAAAACTTTGTTGTGCGGTGTTATTACCTCATTATTGCTCTTTCTCATCTAGCCCTTACCTTCTATAATTCAGGGCTAAAGGGAGGAGTAGAAAAGATCAATAGAACATGCTGACCCTATTTTCTGTCCCACCACATCACTTACTGTAAGCAAATAAACACTATTCAGATATGCCTTGCAACCCTAATAGCAACATGTTTCACCGCTGAGTGGCTTCATCAGCGGAAATAAACAAAAAAATGTGCCAAAAGAGGTGCAAACCAGTGAATAGAACAAAGTTTTTTAATCAGATACAACAATAAGCAAATCAAATAGCCAGGGGGCTGGAATAGATAAGATATAATTTGGTAAACTAAACATTATTGCCATCATTGAATTGTTCCTATAAATACAACTGAAAAATGATTTTTCTTTAATAACATTAAAGTTAAACTTTAATAAAAGATATAAAAGACACAAATCCATGCAGATCTGTATTAATAAATATGTTATTAAATGTAGATTTTTAAAGCAGGCAGTGTAAGTACTCAAGTGACTTCTTGCCTCTTGCAATTCCCTGTGCAGCAGAGTTCAGACTAGGGGAATGAGAAGCAGAAACAAGGAGCCAGTCAGTTGTTCTGCAGTATTCATGTGCTAACTAGGAGCATGTTGGTAGGAGGAGGCAGCAGAATGACAAAGAGATAAGCTCTTCAGTGTGCTGTTTCTGCTTTCACTGTCCAGTCACAGGTTGGGGGAGAGAACACCTTTCAAGACCTTGTTGCTTAGCTGCAGTAGAGAAAAAACAGATCTCCTGTTCTGCTAGACATTCTGTCTTCACTAGTCTCCACTAAATAAATGGATTGGGGGGTAGAAACGTGCAAGGCTTTAATTTTTTCATGGGAAAAATATTGTTTTCCTAGCTGAGGTGCAGAAAGGGAGTCATTGCCTGGCAGAAAAATAATACAAGGAAGAGCTGCCATTGTTTTGTTCTGATAATGCCAACTGCCTGGCTGTCTTGCTGATCTAAGTCAGTGAGTCAATGACCTGTAATAAGCATGCAGCAAAGAGAGTGAGGTAGTAAAAGCCATTAGATCAGCATACCCAGAGAACTGGCAATTTCAGAAGAGGTCATCGAGGGCAGTATCCATGCCCTTCTCAGCATATGATACTTCAAACCCCTCAGTTGAATATTTTTCGTTCTTTCATGTAGTCCGGGAAGTACAGCACAATAGCACATGCAGCAGATGGTATTGGTTTACTTATAAAAGTGCTGAAGTTGGTTTTGAAATGGAAAAATGTCATAGTTACACATCCAATAGGAACTTTGAGGTCAACTGTTGCTGGGAGTGAGCAAAACGAAGCCGTTTTATCCCATTACTATGCCATGTAGTGGCAACATTCCTCCAATAATTACATTTCATTCCACGCACAAAGGCTCAACTCAAGAAACTGACAATAAAAGGAATCTCTGGATTAATCAACAATGAAACGTGAATTGAGGAAGCTTTGCTCTACATGTTAATATTGGAGTAACCTGGTGTGATAACAAACCGACTGGGGTTGTAGAAACAAAATACACAACCACAGAGAGGAGAAATTAGGATGTGGGCATGGAATACGGTATAATAATAATGTGCCAGGTTATTGTCATCAAGACAAATGGCAGAGTGTACACCCCATCACCCCACAAAAAAATATATCTGGTTCACACCTATTTTAATGTTGGAAAACTTGTCTGTGTGATCACAAGTGTTTCTGATACTTAGAAGCGCTTGTTACCGTTATGTTAACTCCTACATGGCTCATTCATTGCTCAAATCATTGCTGCAGACCACACCCTGCCATCATACTATTATTTTTTAACAAACATCTTTCCATTAAAATGATATGTGCATTTACGATACTTTATGAATGTTATTTACCTGTAAAAGCCTCCCTTGTGTAGATCTCAAAAAGGCCCGAGATTGCTACTGGGTGCCACCATCTTGGATGTGATGTCAGTAGCCCCAGCAGACTCAGAGCTGTCACTAAAGTGACACTCAATGGTATTCCCCTTCACTACCCTCCTGGATGCTGCATGAAAGGAGGAGCTAAATAGGACACTAAACTCAAGAGTTAAATCTTAGAAATACATTCAAATACTCTTCACTATTAACAAAAATGTATTTTATTTGTGCATCACTTGGGTGTAGATCCTCAAATCATCTCTGAATTCATGCCAACACTGTTCTTCCTTCTGGAGGGTGGCTACTTTTGTTCCCCATGGTCCCCGTGTGTGTTATAAAGTAGCCACCGATCCAAGCTCGCTCCCGTGATGTACTACAATCTCACATTTTGTTTACTAATCTGTATTGAGGACAAAAGTAGCCACCCTCTAGGAGGAATGACAGTGTGAGCATGAATTCAGAGATGATTTGAGGATCTACAGCTGAGTGATACACAAATAAGATACATTTCTGTTAATAGTTAAAGTGCTCCAGGGAATGACCGCTAACAAACCATAAGTGATGCAATCAGCATCACTTCCTGCTTCATTCAGCGTGGAGATCAGTGAACGGACATTCTTTGATATCTGTCCCAGCTACCCACTGACACAAACAATGCCGGTCCCAGGCCCATAGGTGGGGAGGTGGAGCCCAGGAAGCAAGGCGGGGGGTGTCAGGCAGGGAGGGGGCACCATTTACCGGACCCTAGAAGCGAAACGGTGGCCACCAGAGTCTGTTTACAGGGGCTTGCTGACAGCTACGTAGTGAAACAGCTGGCAGTGAAAGGGTTGAGGACACCTGCACCTCAGCCTCCCTACTGCTCCTGACTGGGCCCCCCCCCCCTGCTCTGGGTGCCAAAGCGGAAGCGTGGGCTACATTGGTGGTAGTTCCGCCACTAGGTGTCACATTTCATTCCGGCAGTGGGTGGTCCTTCCTCCTTAACTGAATGCTGTTCACCTAATGATGTGGGAGCACTGTTCAGTCCAACTGAAAATATATTTTCTTTTTAATCAAATCAGGTTTATTGGTTTAGTAACAGTACAGTACAACAGTAGACATGCTTACATGAAAACATGAAACTAACAGGCATACAAGCAGATTGTGTCATGAGACTCGACTCGGACTGATGGAGGCACGGAGACGGGTATGGCCAGAGTCGTATATATATGGAGCTCAAATGGCCTATTACATACCACTTTAGGCTGTAGGCCGTGCCGTATGCCCTAATAAACAGAGAAGGAGGGGGAGACAAACACAAAGATGAAAAACAAGACAACACTAGACGATACAACGCAACAGGGACAACAGGGAGGTGGATGGGAATTGCACACATCGTACTCTAGTAGTCGGGGTTCTGCGGATGTACATAGAGGTGAAAGGACCAGAACACATACAGTGGGCAGGGTGACAACCACAGAAAACACTCCAGTTACTAGAATAAGGTTAGTACGGTGGGGAAATCCGTGGAGTCTTGGAAACAAATCCAGAGCAACCACATGTCTCGGAAGAACGCCATTCGGTCAGTATCAATGGCGACCATTTCTTCCATGCACATTATATCATTTAGGCAGGACAGCCATGCTGGGGCGGAGGGAGCCTGAGTGGACTTCCAGTGCCCTGCGATAACCTGTCTGGCTGCAAAAAGGAAGAACCACAGGGGGGATTTCTTCGCTTTCGAGATCTGAGAGGGGAGCAAAGTGAGAAGTGTCAGGGTAGGAGTGTTTCGTGTGGTCGTGGAATGTGCCCTGACATATACGGCCAATACCGCGTCCCAAAACCTCTTAATCAAATGACACGACCACCACATATGTAAGTATGTACCTTCAGAAACTTGACATCTCCAGCAGGTCTGCGTCACCGAAGGGAACATACGGTGCAATCGGACTGGAGTAAAATACCACCTGGAAAGTAGCTTAAAGTTGCGCTCCTGCAATTTACACGACATTGCCAATTTGTGTGTAAAGACGAAAATCTTGTCCCAGTCAGTGGGAGACATAGCGGAGTCCACATCCTCAGTCCACGCGTTAGTGTAAGAGGGCAGGGAGGAGGAGTACTGGGAGAGAAGCAGTTGATATAGTAGGGAGATGAGGTGTGTAGGGGGGATGGAGGAGATACATAGCTGTTCAAACGGAGTGAGAGTTCTGGATGTGTCGGGCGCGGAGCGTATAGAGCGGTAGTAGCTGGATAATTGGAGAAAGGGCATCCACGCTCGACCATCCAGGGAGTTTTGATCAAGAAGTGTCTGGAAAGAAATCATGTCACAACCGCAAACAGTATGGCGTATTTGTGGCCAAAATTGTCGAGTCCATCCTAGAAAGGAAGGAGCGTGAAGTCCAGGAGGGAAGTGAGGGTTGTCCAGTATGGGCGTCAGGGGGCTTGGCAGAGTAGAAAGTTGTGAAGTCGTGCGGGAGTGATGCCAACATTTTAGCACAGAGAAAACAAGAAGGGGCCATTCCACGCTGCCACCCACCTCCGTCAGAGGTGTCCATAATGCTGCCTTAGGATGTAGTGGAGATGTTGAGATTTCCAGAGACACCCATTGTTTGTGGGACGTTCCGTGGAACCAGTCCAAGACCCTAATATATTTTCTTTTTAAAAGCTTATAGGCAGCTTAAAGTGGAACTTCCTCTGAGCCCAGATGGTCTTGTCACCCACCCCTCCTGGGGGACATCATCACACAGCCTTGGCTCACAGGAAACTCAACTTTAAGCTGCCAATAAGCTTTAAAAGAGAAAATATATGACATGTATAAATATTATTGCAGTGTTTGCCTTCATTTGTTCATGATTTTCATACATTATTGTATTGCAGGAGACCTAAATGTTACCTGGAGGACATTTAAATTGCTAAAGCACGGTGTATCAAACAGATTCCAGGTGTTTTTATTTTTGTATAAAATACTGTTTTCTACTTTTTTTTCCATCTCGGTGCTGTTGATCTCCTTCAGCCTCTTTTAGCCCCTTCCTGTCTACATGCACTTCCTCAATGAACATCATTTTTTATAGTACAATGTGCCAATTTGTCAGTATGACCGCTTGTACCCTTACCAGGGGTGCATATGACAGGATGACAACACAAGCACAGCTGGGAGACAGTTTTCACTTAAAGGAGAACTATGAGGTGAGTGCTTTTCACTCACCTCATAGTTCTAGCCGACCTGTGACAATGAAACTGTCAATGAGACTGTCACAGGTCGGCTCAGTAGATCGGGAGGTGAGCGAACACATACAGGCGTTCGCTCACCTCTCGATCCTGTCACGGCTCTCTGCCGTGACAGGGGAGGGGCTGGATTCCCCCCTCCGATCTGCCAGCGCTAACTGGCGGAACGGACGGGGAAGGGGGCGGGTACAGCTGGCTCTGCCTCTAGCTAGGCAGAGCCAGCTGTCAGTCACGCAGCTGGGCGGATCCCGGCACAATTGTCGGGATCCGCTTCAGCTGCGGTGTTTCAGTATACCGCAAGTAGTAGCTCGCCGTATACTGCGGCGTCTCAGTATACCGCGAGCTACAGCTCGCGGTATACTGAGCCTAGGGTGACGGGAGGACGCTAGTTTGTGTCCTCCCGTTACCCTAAGGAGAAGTATGGGGAAAAGCCTTAACCCCATAGTTCTCCTTTAAGAACATAAAGTGTCTGAACAAGGACCTTTATGGCAGGTATGCTTTAGAGCAGTGGTTCTCAACCTGTGTAACCTCAGGACCCACATTTGTCCTCGGTCATAAAGTCACAACCCAAGTTGCACTACAATGGAACACACGGTAGTGTGGGCTGCGAGGGAGCTTCATCCATATGTGCATTTCTTGTACAGCTCCCATGCACGCCTGTAGAGGTGCCGGGAGCCAGAATGTGATGTCACTCCGGCCCAGGCACCACTATAGGACATGTGAGGAAGCTATAAGCAATGTACGTATGTATGGATCTCCCTTGTGGCCATACCCCCAGCCCAGCTACCCTCAAGTTGACACTCTGCACTGGGTAGCATATTTCTAATGGCTGCTTGGTGTAAGAATGGAAGGTGCTCCGCTAGGGGGAGGCTGAATAGCCTCTAACCTAGAAAAGTGGAAAGCATGCGGCGACCCACTACACATGGGGTCGCGACCCACTTTTGGGTCATGACCCACCAGTTGAGAACCAAGGCTTTAGAGTACACCAAGTAATGAAAGCGTTTATACTTACTTGCCCTAGTGATCGTCCATGGAATCTTCACTTTGCTGCCTCTTCTACACCACCTGAAGAATCTCAGCATTTGACACACTTTCAGGAATCTTGGAAGTGGTAGAATGTAGAGTAATGGGACTTTTTGTAGTTTTGACCAAGAAAATGCTGTAGCATATTTAGTGGGAGATGACATAATATTATATATCTAATCAATAGAGTAAACCATATAGACAACTATATCTTATAAACAATCAATTCCCCATACACTATATGTAACAAGCTGGCGACACACCAAGTACCATATACTTATATAAAAAATTAATAAACATATAGTGTGGCGCTAAAAATCTATTATTTCAAACCCTCCAAAGTGCAATGTGTGATAACTCTCAAAGACATATATTATATTTGCAATATATTTACACACACACACACACACACACACACAGTACTGTGCAGAAATCAAAGTGTTGAACCCCAGTTCCTATGTTTTCATGCATAGTTGAGTTGAATAACCACGTCGGAGGTATGGCTTGTTGGCCGCAAGGCCGCAGAAAAATGGCAGCAGGTGCTCTGGTCAAAGTTGGAAATATTTGGCTGCAGCAGGAGGCAGTTTGTTCGTTGAAGGGCTGGAGATCGGTACAATAATGAGTGTCTGTAGCAACAGTGAAGCATGGTGGAGGTTCCGTGCAAGTCTGGGGCTGCATTTCTGCCAATGGAATTGGAGATTTGGACAGGATCAATGATGTCCTCAATGCTGAGAAATACAAGCAGATACTTATCCATCATGCCATACCATCAGGGAAGCGTGTAATTGGCCCCAAATGTATTCTGCAGCGGGACAATGACCCCAAACATACAGCCAATGTCATTAAGGAAGAACAAGGAGTCCTGGAACTGATGGTTTGGCCCCCACAGAGCCCTGATCTCAACATCATGGCATGTGTCTGGGATTACATGAAGAGACAGAAGGATTTGAGGCAGTTGACATCCACAGAAGATCTGTGCTTAGTTCTCCAAGATGTTTGGAACAACCTACCTGCCGAGTTCCTTCAATAACTGTGCAAGTGTACCTAGAAGAATTAATGCTGTTTTGAAGGCAAAGGGCGGTCACACCAAATACTGATTTGATTTGGATTTCTCTTCTGTTCATTTACTTTCCATTATGTTCATTGATAGAAATAAACTATTGACACTTTGATTTCTGAAAGCATTCTTACTTACAGCATTTTTACACACCTGCCCAAGGCTGGGCACACACCTTACAACCATCACAAGACTTTTGTCTTGCGATGGTTGTAAGGTAATTAAAAAAACTTACAATCTGCATATCTTGGACAGGCAGATCGTACTTGCGATGATGGTAAACTTGCCCCGCTGAGGGGCGGGCTTCTGATGACCGCAATGCCGAACGGGCAGTGTGCGCTTGCGCACACCGGCCCGACCGGCTTTTATCTTACGAACATGCTACACACCCGCCGAACATCGTACGAGTCTCGGCGGGTTTTCGAACATGTTCGTAAGATAAAAGTCGTGCGACCTTACAGTAGTAGAGGTCGCACGGCTTCCACACACCTTACGATAATTGTACGATTATCGCAAGGTATGTGGGCACCTTAAAAGGTGCCCATACACCTTACAATTATCTGCAGATTTTCTGTGGTCAGATGGAAAAAGTGCAACAGGTTGGCTCAGGTGGAGATTACTCCATACACACAGTTAAGTGTAGATGGAGGAATCTGCTGCACCTTTTCCATCTGACCACAGAAAATCTGCAGATAATTGTAAGGTGTATGGCCAGCTTAAAACTTTTGCACAGTAGTGTGTGTGTGTTTGTGTGTGTATATACACACACACACAGTGTGTATAGTAAAGTACCTCAGCGCTGAATACTGAAAAATGGCCTGGACAGGTGTACAATGTGCCACATGTAATGAATAGTATAAAATATATCCAGATCTGATCCCCAAAACATATAAAGTGCACAACAATAGTTCAATAAGATATATAAAGTCCAATTCTTCAGTTATTCTTCAGTTCTTAGTGATACAGTATCTTTGCGTTCACTTCCACCACATTTGTGCTTTTTAGTCTTCTTGTACCTGCTTCTTTATAGACACTTAAGTGTTTCAGTCCTCCACCCAAAACTGGACACATACTCACCTCCTCAGGTGGACCTCATCTTCATAGATTAGGTCATATCATCCTTCAATAGTATAAGGTACATCCAAATTCTTTGCTTTAGGTTCCCTCGATCATACAAATGGAAGGGCTCATCACTTACACTTCGTCAAGGGTCACGTCACCACGCTAACCGGGACCGGAGCAGAAGAGCATATACTGTTCAGCTTCAAAGTTTATATAAACTCTAACAATGATCTTCTCTTATTTGCTCCCTTATAATCTTGAACATATATAATTGAAAGTATGTTGTTATTTGAGAAGTGCAAAAAAACTGTTGACCTTGTTAGAAATTCAGAGGTGTCCTGTGTCCTATGCGCACTTTCTGTATTATCCCAAAGAAGCTATTTAGCCCCCCAGGTTCTTATCATGGATTAGAGTTCTAAGAGTGAAAGCTGTTGAGTAGTTTAGCAAAAGACATTGGGCAGGGCTGACACCACTCAGTTCACAAAAAAGCTGTGAGTTGTCCACAATGGGACATAAGAACTGAGTGCATTTGTGGCAGATCAGCAGGTGCATTTCTGTACTTGCAGGGCCTTTAAAAGGGACAAAACACAAAAGTGTATTTATTGTAGAAATGTAAAGCCTATTTTTGTATTGTTCCTAGACATGCACTGTCTTTCCAAAGCTTTTATTTAGAGTTTCCCATTTAAATGTTTCCGTCTATAAACATTATAAATCATATTCATATAATACAAATTCTGAAAAACCTCTATTAGAAACACTACATATCATGTGACTTCTTACGCAACAAAAGGAAATTCTATTATAATTGTTTGCTCAATAAATGAAAATACAGCTCCAGTGAGCTCAGCCATTACGGCATACTATCTCCATGACTAACAATCACAGGTTATAATCCACGGGCATCTCTACTATATGTCATAAAGGCAGCATGTAAAATAAGATGTGGGCTCCATCTGGTGTTTGCTGGAAGAAATGACAAAAGACAATGGCGGGTTTTTTTTTTTTTTTTAAAGTGGACACTTTATAAAAATGAACATTATTCTGAATAAATAATTTAAGGCTAAAACTGGGTTAAGGCTGATACATTACAGAGTGGGTACAAAACAGAGTTATAAACAAAGTACCTACAAAGAAGAATAATCCAATAGAACATAATACCTAATGATCTTTGCAGTAGTGGAAGTCACATGATTACAAACAGCATAAAATAAACATAAATAGCAGCATATATGAGGGGGAATGACCATGGGACTTGACTTACTGGGTGCCCCTGGTAAGTAAATCTATAATGGTCATAAAGCCACTTTCCTAACCACTAATGTAGTTCTAGAACAACTATGCTAACTGGTAGCTGCAGCCAAACTTCCCAAGATTTATTTTCTGCAAAAATTCAGAACATTTACTGACATGTCAAATTTTTACTGGCAACCTCACATGAACCCATATCACATACTAAATCCACCAATATTACTCATATCTCATACATGGCTACACTAGAGAGATTGTCCCCAAATCACTGTCCCCGTGACCACAGCAGAAGTACTGGAAAATCTGCAAAGAGGATGCAGAGAGTAATGAAAAGATCAAGAACCTTCCCCATCCATACTTAAAAAAGAAAAAAAATGGTGTTGGAGACATTACCTTCATTTCTATCTGGTGAAACCGATATCACTTGGACAATCAGTGAAGGGAAATCTCTTTAATGTTTACCCAGATAACAGTAAAACCAGACAGTGGCTCTCATCTCTCTCCCCACTCTATGCAAAACTAAAACAAATTTGGATGGAAATTTATAACACGTAATGTTGCCAAAGGCATGTCTCTACTTTACCATGCCCATTACAAGAGGCCACAAACACGCTGCAAGAGACACCTGGGAGACCATAGACATGTTGCATGACACAAATCGAGACCAATGACATGCTGCAAGAGACAGATAGAGACATGCTGCATGACACAAATAGAGACTGATGACATGCTGCAAGAGACGGATAGAGACATTATGCATGACACAAATAGAGACCGATGACATTATGCATGACACAAATAGAGACCGATGACATGCTGCAAGAGACGGATAGAGACATGATGCATGACACAAATAGAGACCGATGACATGCTGCAAGAGACGGATAGAGACATGATGCATGACACAAATAGAGACCGATGACATGCTGCAAGAGACAGATAGAGACATGATGCATGACACAAATAGAGACTGATGACATGCTGCAAGAGACGGATAGAGACATTATGCATGACACAAATAGAGACCGATGACATTATGCATGACACAAATAGAGACCGATGACATGCTGCAAGAGACGGATAGAGACATGATGCATGACACAAATAGAGACCGATGACATGCTGCAAGAGACGGATAGAGACATGATGCATGACACAAATAGAGACCGATGACATGCTGCAAGGGACAGATAGAGACATGCTGCATGACACAAATAGAGACTGATGACATGCTGCAAGGGACAGATAGAGACATGCTGCATGACACAAATAGAGACTGATGACATGCTGCAAGAGACAGATAGAGACATGCTGCATGACACAAATAGAGACTGATGACATGCTGCATGACACAAATAGAGACTGATGACATGCTGCAAGGGACAGATAGAGACATGCTGCATGACACAAATAGAGACCGATGACATGCTGCAAGGGACAGATAGAGACATGCTGCATGACACAAATAGAGACTGATGACAATTGCAGCACATGAAAGTCAAACTGCAGGAATACAAAAAAAAAATATTAAAGTGACAGTGCTAAAATTGATTGACAGATATAGAAATACTTTCCTTATCAGAAACTGTAACCAACACACTGTGTCACATGGGGGAAAAAAAACTTTACTTTACCCAAAAAAATCATACAAGGAGGAAGGAAAAAAGTCTTCATGTTCTGCAGAACTTTTGATTGTATACCAGGACTGTAGCAAGTCTACCTTCTATGTTCATACTGCATGTGAGAGGGCAGGCACCTAAACCGAGCAGCATGTCCTGTGCCATTTTGAGGCCTGAGACCAGTAAACTCCTTACTAATCATCAGATGTTCTTTCAAGAAAAGAAATAATGCAGACTGCCTTGGTTTGTAACTTTTACTGCTTTAGAGGGTGATTTGGGTAAATGAAAAGAGCAAAGTGGGAGTTGTCCAGTTTTGCATCGTGAAAAGGGAAATGCTTCAATCCGGCACCCCAAATTCACAAGAATTAAGCTAATCTAAATACTGCACAAAAAAGATTTTATGTGTGCAGTAATCATGTCCAATATAGTTGTTGGTATTCAAGGCTGGAACAAGTGATGATTACAGCCAGTCAAACATTAGGACCATAAATAAATAAATACATGTCAGTAGTACAACTTTTCATCTATCAAAGCAAACCAAAGGTTTTTAAAATCTTCATGAGAAATGTCAACACAAACATGTCAATAGTGGCATTAAATATTCAACATCAGTAACGTGCCGTCTATTACATTTAACAGTCATTTATTGTAGTCCAGTACCAGCAAAGAGGTAGCATAATAAATGACTGCTAATAAAATATGCACACTAGTATACAGAAATATGTCTTTCACAGACTACAGACAAATAAATAATCACATCTGGACATTTTTCAGAAGCTAAGCAGCCGACACAGCTAAAACCGCACAGCTGACATATGACTTTTTAGAGCTTTTCCTCTAGTAGTCAGGGGAAACACATGATGTCATGTGGTCTACAAGAATCTACTGGCTCCTAGACTGGACTGATTGCCTTTACCTTTACATTAACTTGTGCACCTTGTGAATAAATTGGCTATTTTGGTAAATACCAAAAATATACATATTTATAAAATATATTAGTATAAAAGTTTGTGAGTATTGCCTTGTCACACCCAGTATTGATTAATTTTAAGGGTGGGATTCGTTTTTCTGCAATGTTGTATCATTTCTGGGTCCATCTGCAACCAGGTCTTCTGATGAGTGTCACCACCAAACGGTGGAGCAGAATTTGTAAGTAAATGGTCATGCCTGGGTGGCAAAAGGGGGCTTGCAGAGCAATAATCATCGGGTTTTTGTAGGGGAGTTACAGTCACGCATGGCACAGTGGTACTTCTTTCAGTGTATGGAGAAGGAACCTGAGGTACCATGCTGTAGGAGTGGCTTCTGACATGAGGTTGAGCCTTTTTTGCCCTTCGTTTCCTAAGAAGAAACCAAACAATAAAAATAATGGCCAGCAACAGGACAATGAGAACTACCAGAGGAATTATGATTGAAAGAGGGTTGGTTTGGCTAGGTTCTGCTTCAGGACTATCTGTAGTTTGTTTAATTGTGGTGTCTTGAACAGAAGACCTTGTGGTTGTTACATCCAGAGAGGGAGTTGGCTCATCATGTCTTTGATTTCCCCATCGATTGCGATTGCCAAACCTCTTTATGGGAGCTTCTGTTACATTTATGTTCAACCAGTGACTGGTTGTCCTTTTCTCATGGCTAAGGCCAGTGTACAATAGAGCAGATGTGGTGACTGAAATAGATGCTACAGTTGTTGAAGAGTCTATAAGTGCTGGATCATACGGGACCACAGAATAAGTGAAGTATCCCAGAGCGGGTGGCACGTTCTTAGCTTTTAGCATGAAGGCAAATGAATCGTTGATCATATCCTGATCTGTCACATTGGCATCAACATGCAACGATATATGTCCAGCTTCAATGTCACTATGTGTGAACTTTTCAATGTCTTCATATGTGTCTTTTTTAGACATCTTTCTTCTTACTAGTCTACCATATGTCGGTGCATTTACTACGGAGTATTCTGGGTCACTGCTGGTCAAAGTCGCTAGTTCTGTTGCATTCAGGTCCCCAGTTTTTAAAATATACTTTACACCTGTTGGTATTTTTAGTCCAACAGCAATATCTACTAGAGGCTCCACAGTGATGTTTAGCACCTGTCCTGTGAGATTGCTTTCTGAAGTAAAGATGATCAATTCTAAACTGTCTTGAGATACAGTAAAGTTGCTCATGAGGTATGTTACTTTGCCAGAATCTATTTCTAACTGATCAAAGTTTGTCACAGGTGTGTTGTTAATTAAAATACTGCCAAATCTGGGTGGCTCTGACATCTCAAAATTAATCACTGTGCTCTTTCCATCTGTAGTAGCTGCTAGATTTGTATTTGTAACTGTTGCAAAGGTCTGTCCTTGGACAAGGACTAGATTTGTTTTGTTAACCAAAGTTATGGAAACTGGTGTAACATCTAGATTGAAAAGTTTATATAATGGTTTATGTTTGCCATCTGTCACACTGAAGTAGAACACTCCTGAGCTTGGGCTTCCATCTTGTACAAACCAGAGGTCTCCATTATTAATATCTGCTTGTGTAAAATGCTGAATGGTTTCATTTAGGTTGTCCAATTTGGCCAAGAAGCCATTATTTGGTGCACTTATTACTGTGTATGTTATATCTTCTGGAGGATTATCCAGATCTTCAACATTCAGGTTTTCTGGGCCTAAGGCCACCATTTTCCCTTGCAGAACTCTAAGAATGGGCCGTTTTGTTTTAAGCTCGGGTGGTTGGTCATTAACAGGTATTACAGCGATATTAAATATCTCCTCTATAACATCAAAGTCTGGCTTAACAGCAGATTTACTTTTTAAATTGAGCCATGTGGCAAAAGTGAAGTTATCTGTAGGTGACTCTGCTCCATTGTGTGCATAGGTAATCCCAAATTTATTGACAATGTACTGGGAAAAGTTGGGCTTTTCTTTAGTGATATTCCTGTCTCCAACTATGATCACACCATGTTTGGGTAACGTGGTCACCTGGAACCAAACTTCGTATGCGGCTCGTTGAGATTCTGGCAGCCTGACTAGCAGATTGGAGGCATCCAGCTTTGACTTGTCTATTTGAATTTTTTGTCCTTCCAAAACAGAAGCACCTATACAAAATAATGAAAGGGGATTATAAGGTGGAAGCTTAAACAGAATACTCAATTCAAAAACCTCCAGCTAGTTTTCAAGAGCTCACATGTAATCTTTCTGGATACCAAGCAACTATACGGAGCTCATAGATTTATCACAGCAGAAAGTAAGTATTCATGGGTGCCTATTGTGACAGACTAGACACGTTAGAGATGCCCATAGAAAACATTACCTAACAAGCTGAATTGTTCTCTATTTTGCCCATGTTCCTAGAGGTCAAATTATCACACAGCTACCCAGGTAGCACAATGCAGATAACAGGCATAATCACAGAGGTGAGAATCTGACCAGTGGCTTTAATATAATGTACTTGGTTAGTGAAGGATGACTCAAGAATATTCCAATTTTATTTGTTTTTCATTATATAAGGTTTTGCTTATACCACAATTATGTGCAAAATATTGTTTCTAACTATTGTAAGCACAAAGGAAGTGCAGGCCTAGCAGAAGACAGAAAGACTTGTTTTGAGCTGCATCTACATTTTTGTCCTCTGTACCCCTTTTGTCACCGCCAGCCTTTTGAATTAAGCAGAATAGAGACAGGAAGAGGAGAATTCACAATTAAACCATGTAAACATTTGTTGAGGGAAGCCTGATTTTATAAGAATATTTTCTTTATCTGTTTGGGGAATACCTTTTAATAATTATAACAAAAAAGTACCATTATTTGCAATGAGGCGGGTTGGCCTGTTCGGATCATCAATCTCATAAGATATAGCGATGAGGAACTTCTGGTTTTCTAGCATGGCAGGAGGTGAGACCACCGTGAAAGAGAAGGAATCCTGTGTACTCCACACTACAGCTTCTGTATCTTTATGTTCATACAAGATCATCCCCTCATCAACCTGTGCAAGACAGAAAAGATCCTAATTTCTCACTGAAGGTAAGTGAAACAACATTGTCATAAAAAAAATCATTGTTAAAGCAACAATACTTTGTCAAATGACAGTAATCAGATGCTTACAACGCAGGACTATATTTCTCTATGACCATGGGTACTAGCAAAACCGGTTTACAACACTTCTAGAGGGTTCAACCAGCATTTTCTACTGGGGCCTGTGAACAAAGTGTCCATGCACACACACCTTCACGGGTACAGAACAAATATGGAGAGCAAATGGCACAGGTATAATTCGACATCTTGGTGTACTAAGGCTTTGGCGGTGGCTGTTAAGACTCACCATGCACTGCACCAGGCAAGTAGAATGAACAGTCCTCTCCATTAGACATTCTTGGTGACATATCTGCTTGTCTATGGCTCGCCTAATAGTGATATTAGCCACTTTTTGCATTCTTTGCAAAAAACACAACAACAAAAAAAAAAAATACCAGTTCATACCAGAGTCTTGTGAGAGATTGGGTTTGAAAACGTTTTGTTTAAAATAACATTTTGCATGCCATGTGACGATAGCAGTGCAGTGGTAGGAAGTGACCAAGCAGTCCTTTTAGCATGCTTATTAGAGGGCTTTTAGCCTTGTATGGCAGTGCGAGCCAGATCACCCACAAGGAGAACTGGCCCGGTAGACATCAGGGAGCCCACTCCTCCTCCAACCAGCTCCAACTCTCCAAGTCCTCCCTGGAGACTGCATGCCTAGCACAGAAGCTCGCCTCCCACAGCTAAAGTTTCTCAGCCTAGGCTGTACAGACAACCTCCACAAGTGAAAATGCAGCTGATACTGGATAGGTTGGTTTCAGCAGAGCAAACTTTTGATACAATACATGAATAGTTAGGCAGCAGTAAAGGTCTCATACTAACAAATCAGGTTACACCATCAAAATAAAGCAAGGAATCTGATTGCTACGGGCAACAGTTCAAACACTGCTGTAGTTAATTTTACATATGTTCTCAAAAATTAGCTTCATGGTCTGATGTGTTTACAGATCTGCTTTGTATTTTAGAACAGCTCTTAGACTGTCCCCACAATAATGTATATAGTGTAAATGGCATATAAAATGAAGCTCACCATCAACTGGGTAAAGCTCGTCACTTCTCCTGTTGCATTTTCCAGTTCCAATTTTAAGATTCGCCCATGTTTTGGAGGGCTGGACACCTGGAAGGTTATTGTCCTGTTATTCTTGTCACTCTGATCATTGGTAAAAGCTTTTAATACCTCAGAAGATATGACCCTCCGTGTTCCTGGACAATGAAAACATATATATGAATTCATACTGCACCATGTACACCAAATGTATAGATAAGGATCCAAGTAGTAAATAGAAGAAGCGCAACACTAAATAACACAAAGAACTTCTAATTTAACCCTTTTACAACCAGAGGACCTTAAAGCTTACACACCCAGACCAAATTTAGTAGCGTCAGCTTGACTATAGCTCTGTGACTAATGTTTCAGTTTGACAGTGAGGCAGTAAAACATGCACAGTTAAGCTGGCCAAACACTAAGGGAATTTCGGCTGGTTCTCGAAAATTTGCAGTGGGCTTCAGTCAACACCTTTTCGGTTGACATCCCTCGATCAGCTGATCGAAGGAGCCGGTTGGAAGATCTTCAAATGAACAAAGGCGGCAGCCAATCAGCTGCCAACTCTGATTGGGTATGCTGACAGCAGCTGGCGGCCACCATCAGAATACAATGAAGTCAGCGGGAGATTGCTTGATCAACACTCATAAGCATTGATGGAGGAATCTGTTATATGTTCTTTGTTCTTACAAGCGTTGATCAAGCAATCTCCCGCTTAGATTTTCTTTGTTCAGGCCGCAGGTTGAATAAAGAAAATATTACAGTGTATGGCCAACCTTACACATTCCTAATTTACTGCTGCAACACAGTTAATGTTTATTAATGTGACATTGGCAATTGTGTGTGAAGGTTTAAAAAGGAATATTGTGGTCATAAACTGATTAAACACTTTACATTAAATCTTTAGCGACTAAATTATATATTTCCAAGAATTAATCAATGTTTGTTTTGTTTTATTGTTTCTTCAAAGGAAGGATCTAAAAGCCTAACCCAAAAACATAAATTAAATATATTGCAGTTTACCAGCCCTTAAATGTGGCGGCTGCATTTCTCTTTTTTTATGTTTTCTTTACCTGGTGATCCGGCCAGTAAGGCCTCATTCACACACAACGCAAGAGCAAAATTGTATGCATATTTGTAAATGCGTATAATCGCGTATATATGTGCGTGTATGTATGCGAGTATAGGCGTGAATTGTATGCAAACCCAACATGCATAATTTTTCATAGAAACTTTAATGTACTGTATGCGCGTAATACACGCAGAAATTCAGAGCCCTCGCTTCCACTTCCACGCATCTCGCTTCCACTTTATTTTTGCGCATCTTTACGCAGCGCAAAAATACGCCTCCATACGGCAATGTGAATGAGGCCTAACACACATCCTGATGTGTTAGGGTGGCTCCACTCTATGGAGGAGCAATGGAGCCAGCCTTGTACAGCAGCACTGTGGAGAGGGCAGTGTTGGGTGCACCTACGTACAATAATGATAATTGCGCCCATTGCACCGCACTTGTTATATATCACAGTGAACATCAGCGCATGAGCCATAATCGTGGGGCCATCAATCACTGTTAACACTTAACTGATGAGCAGTAAAAGCTTTTAAAGCGTCACCTATGGTCAATTTTGGGAATGGTAGTTTTTCGTGATTTTGCGAGTGCGCGCAATTTTAAAACTTGACGTGTTTGGTGACTATTTACCCAATGTGGCCCCGTCTTTTATATTTGATCAAAAATTTGGGTCATAATAAAATGTTTGAAAACATAATACCTTTTTTTTCCCAAAACTTTTTGGCACTTTTTTGTTAGATAGTAAAAAATAAAAATCCCAGTGTTGATTAAATACAACAAAAATAAAGCTCTATCTGTCCCCCAAAAATCATATAAAATGAATTTCGGTACAGCGTCGCATGACGGAATGAATGTCAGTGAAAGTACCTCAGCGCTGAATACTGAAAAATTGAATTTGTGCTGCTGTTGTTAATGCTTCAAATCTTTCAGTCAACAGCATTTCAGCATGTCTATGTGGAAGACAGGAGCACACATGTGCACTGCGAGGGATAGTGGTTGGATTCTTAGCAAACATTCAACTGACTCCTATTATTAGCATTAGGTTACCACAAAATCAAAGACCATATAACGCTGTGGACTGCCTTACGTTTACAATACTGAGTAAGGCCCTTTCAGACCAGCTGATCAGGAGAGGATCCGTCAACAGATCCTCTCCTGATCACAGCAGTATAGATCGGATGTCACCGCTGTTACATCCATGTCCGTACAGTTTTTTCCGCCATCTTGCGATGGGAGGAAAAAATGGAAAGTGCCAGACCCCATGTGTGTCTATAGGGAATCTGAAGTAAACAGACAGGTGTCCCCACCACGATCCGGTCCGTCGAAAGAAGTTCTACAAAAAAAAAAAAAAAAAAAAGGTTATTGATATAGTTGTGGAATTTACCTGGAAATACACCAAGACCTTTATTTACTTCAAGATTTATAACCAGGGTTCTTGCAGTGATGCTGAAAATTTGTCTTGGTGCAAAATTCAAACTATCTGTAACCTGGAAGTTGAAACCCCCAGACATTGGTCCTGAAAGACAACCGACAAAGAGCACAACATCAGCAACCCTGGTGATTTTACCTCAAAGGCTGGTTTGGTAAACCATGAGTGTTCCTGCACCACAAGGGAGTGTCATGTAACCTTCTTCATTTTCCTAACTGGTTCTGGTAAAAACATTTCAACCAGTTAACAGCAAATTACAATTATGAATCAGAAATGTATTAAAATGGAACAGCATGTCCATTTCCCAACAGTTGGAATACTTACCTACTGTCTGGTGCTGTCCCCAGCAAACTCACCACTCCTTATTGCCATTCTTCTTCTGACTGATGGTCAATGTCATCCAACCCACTTCCTTTGAGCCCAGGCTGTCAATTACATCACGCAGCCCGGTCTCACATGAACTGAGCGGTGGTTACATGTGCCCGCAAGAATGCTGCTCGGTCTAGGATGAAGGACTGTCCACTGAAGTGAAAGGACCTGTGATGTCACTAAACTGCAGGGAAAAGGTATTGATAGAGATATTTTTTTTTTTTCCCCAAACAAAAAAAAAAAAAACTGGTTTGAAGGAGTAGAGAGAATGAATATAAAGCTTCACAATAATACTATAATGCTTGCTGTAAAGTGGAACATTCTAAAACTCACTTCTCCAGCAATGCGATTTTCACAAGCTTTCTCGCCAGTGCCATCATCTTCTCCCCAGCTTCTTCTGGGTTCAGGGACTTCAGCCATCTTGATTGGTCAAGCAAGGATGGTCAAGCAAGGATGGCATAACTCAAAAAAAGAAATGAAATGATCTACAGAAGATCAGATCAAATACAGTAGAATGAGGGTCGGAATGCCAACTGTAGTACAAAAATATTAATTTTATTTGTCATATTTTAAAATACGGGTCATGAACACAGACCAGCAATCCACCACCAAAAACCCAGGGTTAAAAAACAGTTAATGATCAAAAACACACTCACTACAAAGACAGACAACCATGGACCAGCTGATTAATGTGAGCATATGAACCGGTGTAGCTCTAAAAAATAAGGCTGATATTGCTGAATGAAAAGATATGTTACAATATCACAAATAACACTCTATTTGCTGCTGAAGGCAAAGTATCCTTTCCCGGAACTACATGGTGCATGTGAGTACTCATATGTTGGACTTTTAAATGGTACACTTGGAGATTTACTTCTGTTGTGCTCACACACGAGGAGACCATTAATCTTTACATTTATGGGACGTTATCACAGCAAACAGAGCTGGTTTTGCACAAGGACCCCTGTATCCTATTTGCAGCAGTATACAATCAACTGAAACTTCAAAGAAAACTGTTTAGCAACATCATTGCACAGAGCGCACATTGACTTCCATATTACTTGGAAAGGATACTTTACCTTCAGCAGCAAATCTAGTGTTATTTGTGATATTGTAACATCTCTTTTCATTCAGCGCTGTCAGCCTTATCTTTAGAGCTACACTGGTTCATATGCTCACATTAATCAGCTGGTCCATGGTTGTCTGTCTTTGTAGTGAGTGTGTCTTTGATCATTAACTGGTTTTTAACCCTGGGTTTTTGGTGGTGGATTGCTGGTCTGTGTTCATGACCCGTATTTTAAAATATGACAAATAAAATTTATATTTTTGTACTACAGTTCCGACCCTCATTCTACTGTGTTTGATCTGATCTTCTGTAGATCATTTCATTTCTTTTTTCTAGTATGTTTCTCACAGTAGAGGGTTGTTGAAAGCCCCAAACTATAGTGATTCTTTTCCCCAGATAGGGGTTAATGTAAATTGGGTCTGGACTCTGGTTGTAAAACTCTCTTTTTAAGGATGGTATAACTCCCACGCATGCGCAGCTCACTGTACATCCTAAAGCATCTTGTGAGGATGAAGGTAAGGATGCTTTATTGTAGAAGAGACATTGTCCCTACTGCAATAAAAATCCTTTCTGCTGGCAAATTGAGAAAATATGGGTTAGGTTTCACTTTAAAACTTGCTAACTTGATGATAAAAATAGGTATTCAGTCTGGGAATTTTGACCTTATTGGCTTCATACTTGTACCAAGTCTCTGAAAAAAAAATGAAGTCAGACAGCCTTAAAGGAGATGTGACGGGAGGACGCTAGTTTGTGTCCTCCTGTTACCCTAAGGAGACCTATGGGGAAAAACCTTACCCACATTAGTACTCCTTTAATAAAATATACATTAAAATGATATGCATAGCTCAGTGAATGATGCAGTGATTGCACATGCCTGTAAGGTTATGTGCATCCACACATTAAAATTGGCCCCCCTATACTGCACAGAACAGGTGGGCAGACCTGTGACCTAATGAGCTAAGAGGTGAAATTTCCCAGGAGATAAAAAAAATAGGTAAATAATACATTTCAGCTAACACTTCCAAAATTCTACTATGCTTCTTTGAACCAATATTTCACAATATAAGAGATTGGGAGACACATGTACACGGAAATCCACCATAAACTAGAAAAAAATTAAATAATTCGCTCACCATTGTGTACAAACACCAGATGCCCATCATTTATGTGCTGCTGGGTGAAATTGAGAATGCTCCGATTTGGATAGGATTTGAGTGCCAGGTAACCATTGCTAGGCGGTGTGATAAAGAACACCAGGTCAGCTGGGGGCGTGTCCTTATCTTCAGCCAACAGATCATTAGATGTCACTTCAGTCACTGAGCCAACCCAGACCTAAAAGACAAGCGAAACAGGTGCTTTATATCAGGTGCTTTATATATCACGGTATGTCTTCATAGATCCATGTTACGGAGCTTCAAACCCTATTGTACCTTTCATATTATCAGACGTTTACCTTTGTAAAGCTAATAAACTGAAACACCTCCAGGACGTCTGCACATTTATTATCAGTACTGTAAATGTAAGCAGATTTCCTATATTAAGCATATTTAACTTTGCAGAGGGATAAAATATTGATTATATTTCAATGAACCTGAGAAACCTTTGCCTACTACATGGCAGGAAAAAACCCCAAACATTTATTTTGATATTAAAGCCCAATGCAAGGCACCACCAACTTTATAGTTTTTGAGGGCTTAGTATGCATTTTTTTGTGCATGTAGTAATCTAATATTTGCTTTCAGTTATTGCTTAGCAGTATCTGATAATACAGCTCCAACTATACCTATGGCCTCTGCCAAAAACAATACTGGGGTCTGTCATACTTGCAACGCTTATGCTGGTGGGGGGCGTTAAGTACAGTAGGGCTGCAACCAACTAATCGATAATGAGAATTGTTGTCAACAATTCTCATTATCGATTAGTTGGTGTGGATTCCGTAGTTCTCTCCTCCACGATGGGCACCAGTGTTTCATTGGCTCCATGGACACAGACCCCTGCATTCATTCGAATGGCTGCCAAAACGTGCCGCACGCAGTGCAATTGCCGCACTGGAATGACCGGTACCGCAATGCCGTGCATTACAGTGTTTTTTAAAAATTGCTTTATTCTGAAGTAAACTTGTTTGTAAATAGGACGTTCTCTAGGGGAATGCATGTTCGAGACCTGCATTCCCCTTGAGAACGTCCTAAGTGACAAAACGCGTCGGGGCAGGCCTATCTGATGTCACAGCTAATGCAGAAGTAAGCACGGGTGTTCTTGGGATATAAGCCGGCTGGTTTTTTACATGTGAGTCTCTACTTTGTTTTATCAAATAAACTGTTTATACTGCGCCATGAGGAGTTCCCTTTGATTTTTTACCGCATGTGGAACAACATCTCTTAACATATGGGAGAAAAAGCTGGGGACCTTTTGATCCAATACCGACTTCAGGCTACCTACAAAGTTTAAAACGATGTTTATGTGGTGATTGCGCATTGCCCCAGGTGGATTCATGTGTGGCACTGGGAGGATTACTAAGCAAGTTTTAATCTGGATGGTTATTTATCCAGTCTTATGTCACACCAATTCGAATGTATTTACAGTATACACGTTACTTTGAGGTACACCTCTTCTGTATAATATTGTTTGCACAATATTGGTATATTTGTTAACATGCATATATGATTTTGCATAGGATTTGAGTTCATATTAATATTTTTTAGTTGCACCAGGGTATCTAGTGCCACACAATCGCTATTCACATTTGGGACTTGTTTGTCTATATTGTGGCAGCTTTATCACCCATAGCAGGGAATATCATCCACAAGCGCAGATCAACAGACTTAATAAACTTGTTTGTAACACTCTATTTGTGTATTTTAAATAAAAGATAGTATTTAATTTTTTTTATCGGAAAAATCGAAAAAATAATCCGCCGATTAATCGATTATGAAAATAACCGTTAGTTGCAGCCCTAAAGTACAGCCAGAGCTGTACTATCTGGTGAACCTGAAAAGCAATGTTTTTAGGCTACAAGAAAGCAAAGATTAGACTGTTGGGGTTTAATAAGGAGTTGCGCTAATATTGCGCAACATAAAAATTTTCAACTACCACCATTTTATTCTATAGGGTCTTGGCATTCAGAAAATATATAATGTTGGGGGGTTTTACGTCATTTTCAGGCCTAAAATGTGGAATATAACATGGGTGCAAAAATGGAAAAAAGGGCCTCAGTCATGAAGGGGTTAAAGCTGAACCTTTAGTTTAAAATTAGCTAAAATAGATTCTAGATGCATCACAACAAAAGGTGTTTAATATATTAAATTTTTTGTTTTTGTTTTACCAAAGCAGTGACAGTCTGGATAGAAAAGCCTGCCCCTTGCCAGCAGCTGCAGCGTGGGCGCTCTACTTTCAGTGAGAAAGCAGTGATCTCTCTGCAGAGGTCTGGCATGCCCCCCGCTGATTCAGAGCCAGAGCTCTCTAATCTGGAAGGAGCAAGATCTTTGCTTATTGCAGAGCTGTAGGTTTGACTATGGCAGTAGGGACTTTGCACACCTTTTGTTTAAATACACCTGGAATGTTTTTTTTTTGTGGCCAATTGTTATATTGGTGGGGTTTGCACTATTTGATTTATGGACTACAATATCAATACAAATAAGTACACTAAATGTGAGATTGTAGTCCATCACAGGAGGGAGCTCAGAGCGCTGGCTACTTTAAACACATACAGGGACCATGGGGAACAAAAGTAGCCCCCCTCCAGAAGGAATTCAGAGATGATTTGAGGATCTACAGTTTAGTGATACACAAATAAGATACATTTATTTCTGTTAATAGTTAGGGTACTTGAATGTATTTTTAGGATTTACCTCTTGAGTTTAGTGTCACTTTAACTATACACTGCATAATAATATTTACATATATTTCTGTACACTGGAAATGTATTTGCATTTGTACTAATACTATTGATGGGTTATTGCATCCACTGTATGTTAATATTCCTATCAACACTGCATGATATACAGATAGGCACTGGAAGAATCTATAATTCCAGAATAAAATCATTAAAAAATAGAACATTAAAATGTCACAAAAATGCTTTCAAGTAACAGATTCACTTTATAACAGTCATGGTAAGCACACTGTGCTACCAAAATCAACATGGTTCTAATGTTAAATGTTAGATCCACGTTGTGTTACTGCAGAAACATGACAAACAAGTGAAGTAAACTTACTAGAACCCAACAAAGGAAGAACACAAGAAAAACCTGGGCTGGCTCCTGTGGTACAATACAGACAGTTCAGTATCAGTGTGGGGTCTCTTCTCTATTTTACATACTTACTCGAAATATGTTGTTGGCTGTTATCACTGGGTGTTCATCATTAATGGGAATAACAGACACAAAAATGGCCTGTGGGAGACTTTGCTTGGAAAGCTCTGTATTATTCAGAATTATTGTAAAATTATCCTGCAAGATTTCACTATCATCATGGACATAATAGATTAGTTCCTGCTCCACCTTTAAAAAAAAAAAAAAGAAAAATGATATATGTAAACATATTACTGGTACATTGGGAGATAAGCAAATAAAGTAAAAATAAACCAGATCAGCTATGTATTTATTCAAAATAATTTAATACAATTAAATATGATTAAAGCCCAAGTCTGGACACCATGATTCTACTAGGTTCTGCTGTGTTCATATGTCTTTACCTGAACTCTGATTGGTTGTTGTGAGTTAGAGATGGTTCACAGTTTTATATTTTAAATTGTGTGCATTTTTTAAAGTTTTTCTCTTGCGTTAGTCACTCATCTCTGTGTTTATTTTACAAGTTGGAGGTTACTTACTGAGTTACATTTCATTCATCCCTAAGACCAATATGTTTTTGTCAAAATGCTCCCCAAATGCTATTTACAGGAAGTTTAGAGAATACACAGATGAGAAAAACCCCAGTAAATATAATGGCAGGGATCTTAAAACCCTAATTACTGCCAAAAGCAAAACAATAATAAATATTGTTATTAATATAATAAATTCGTTCCAAATCAGCCAATGTGATTTGTCTAGATTTGTTTTCTCATTTTGTCTCTCATAGTTGAGGTCTACCTATGATGCCAATTACAGGCCTCTCTCATCTTTTTAAGTGGGAGAACTTGCACAATTGGTGGCTGACTAAATACTTTTTTGCCCCACCGTATATTGCAACTTGCTAGTTAGATATGGTGGCTGCATTCATTTTTTTTTTTTTCGCCTTTATTTTCTACTGGTGATCCAAGCAGAAAGTCTATTATTTTTCAACTAAACTCAGAAGTTATATCTTAAAAATTAATTCAAGTACTCTAAGTATTAACAAAAATGTAGCTTATAGTGCACCACTTGGTTGTAAATCCTCAAATCATCTCTGAATTGGTGCGGTCACTGTCCTTCCTTCTGGAGGGTGGCTATTTTTGTTCCCCATGGTCCCTGTGTGTGTTGTAACGTAGCCACCGCTCCAAGCTTACTCCTGTGATGGACTACATCTTCAATACAAATTAGTAAACTAAACATGAGATTGTAGTCCATCACGGAAGTGAGCTTGGAGTGATGGCTACTTTATAACACACACAGGGACCATGGGGAACAAATGTAGCCACCCTCCAGAAGGAAGGACAGTGTCAGCACCAATTCGGAGATGATTTGAGGATCTACAGCCGAGTGATACACAAATAAGATACATTTTTGTTACTAGTTAAGGTACGTGAATGTATTTTTAAGATTTAACTCCTGAGATCAGTGTCACTTTAACAGACCAAGCTGTTCAGCAAAAGTGGCAGATAGAGGGTTGAGACAAACCATTTATCTCTGACAGGGGTGCTGCTGTCATGGTCATAAATTAATAAATATAAAACCTTTAGCCCAAAAGAAAAAAGAACCTGTTGCTGTAACTGCTTAAAAAGTTTTAGATAGAGTTCAGATTTAATTTGTTAGTCAAGTCCATCTAAATCTGCTGTCCATCTAACACTCCTCTCTCCACAGGTTGACAATGCTGCTGTCCAAGGGTGGTTCTGTTGCTCCTTCAAAAAGTGGAGCAACCCCTTAGGGACCATGTGTTATTGGAAGGATCATGGGTGAAACTAAAAGGGGGGAAAGCCTAAACAAAGAAAACAAATGCAGTTACCACATTTAAGTATTGTTAAGCTGCAATATTATTGTTTTTGGTTTGGATATGCTTCAACTCGTGTTTTATGTGCAGTTTCCAGTATATTTAGAGCTGAACTACAGGGAGATACAAAGACGCAAATTAAAGAGGAACTTTACCCATATCTTTAAAATAACAACAAACACAGCTTTAGAAATGTTTAGTAATGACAATCTACAAACACATACTTCTAGATAAATGCCGGCTTTGTATGCTTTGCATTCCCTATTTCTCTTTTCTTCCCCAGTCTTCTGGCAGTGGACATGTAAACTAAGGGCACATTACTAGATCTCCCTTTACTTCCTGGATTTCTGGCACGTGACTAGGACATGTGACCATGCACATCATCTCAGGGGAGGAAAATGCCTTTCCCTGAGATTTCATGAAACTACAGATGAGATTTCCCAACAATGCTATGCTGATGTAGCCTTCCCAGGATGCAAAGCTTGGGCACGACTACATCATTTGTGCCAGAACTGGACCAGGAAGTAGATGGAACTCTATTTGTAAGTAAATTAAAAACAAGTTTGTTTAACTAAAGAATGTAAGATGATTTTATATCAGCATGCAGCGCTGTATGCTGATGGTATTTTTAATAAAAGGGGGTACTGGTCCACTTTATCGGAGCTTTGTAATCGTAAATATACCTTTAAATTTATTTTTAACTAAATATAAGAAGTATCTAAATTTTACTCCATATTAGCCTATGGTCCCTGTGTGTGTTGTAACGTAGCCACCGCTCCAAGCTTACTCCTGTGATGGACTACATCTTCAATACAAATTAGTAAACTAAACATGAGATTGTAGTCCATCACGGAAGTGAGCTTGGAGTGATGGCTACTTTATAACACACACAGGGACCATGGGGAACAAATGTAGCCACCCTCCAGAAGGAAGGACAGTGTCAGCACCAATTCGGAGATGATTTGAGGATCTACAGCCGAGTGATACACAAATAAGATACATTTTTGTTACTAGTTAAGGTACGTGAATGTATTTTTAAGATTTAACTCCTGAGATCAGTGTCACTTTAACAGACCAAGCTGTTCAGCAAAAGTGGCAGATAGAGGGTTGAGACAAACCATTTATCTCTGACAGGGGTGCTGCTGTCATGGTCATAAATTAATAAATATAAAACCTTTAGCCCAAAAGAAAAAAGAACCTGTTGCTGTAACTGCTTAAAAAGTTTTAGATAGAGTTCAGATTTAATTTGTTAGTCAAGTCCATCTAAATCTGCTGTCCATCTAACACTCCTCTCTCCACAGGTTGACAATGCTGCTGTCCAAGGGTGGTTCTGTTGCTCCTTCAAAAAGTGGAGCAACCCCTTAGGGACCATGTGTTATTGGAAGGATCATGGGTGAAACTAAAAGGGGGGAAAGCCTAAACAAAGAAAACAAATGCAGTTACCACATTTAAGTATTGTTAAGCTGCAATATTATTGTTTTTGGTTTGGATATGCTTCAACTCGTGTTTTATGTGCAGTTTCCAGTATATTTAGAGCTGAACTACAGGGAGATACAAAGACGCAAATTAAAGAGGAACTTTACCCATATCTTTAAAATAACAACAAACACAGCTTTAGAAATGTTTAGTAATGACAATCTACAAACACATACTTCTAGATAAATGCCGGCTTTGTATGCTTTGCATTCCCTATTTCTCTTTTCTTCCCCAGTCTTCTGGCAGTGGACATGTAAACTAAGGGCACATTACTAGATCTCCCTTTACTTCCTGGATTTCTGGCACGTGACTAGGACATGTGACCATGCACATCATCTCAGGGGAGGAAAATGCCTTTCCCTGAGATTTCATGAAACTACAGATGAGATTTCCCAACAATGCTATGCTGATGTAGCCTTCCCAGGATGCAAAGCTTGGGCACGACTACATCATTTGTGCCAGAACTGGACCAGGAAGTAGATGGAACTCTATTTGTAAGTAAATTAAAAACAAGTTTGTTTAACTAAAGAATGTAAGATGATTTTATATCAGCATGCAGCGCTGTATGCTGATGGTATTTTTAATAAAAGGGGGTACTGGTCCACTTTATCGGAGCTTTGTAATCGTAAATATACCTTTAAATTTATTTTTAACTAAATATAAGAAGTATCTAAATTTTACTCCATATTAGCCGCTTGCCATCCCTGCACAGCAAGGCTGGAGTGTGAGAGGAAGAAGCAGTACTAGAAGTCAGCTCATGTTCTGACAAGCATGCTGATGGGAAGAGAAACCAGAGAACCATGAGATGAATTCATCACTATGCTTTTTCTACTTTCACTGTCTAGTCACAGGCTGGGACGATTCAAGGCCACCTAGACACCGAGGAAGGGGGTTAAATTATGTTGTCCAACAGACTGAGGGCATCTAGCAGGAGACAAATGGCACTGTGGGCAAAATCTGAGGATTGAACTTGAGTATTATGGCAAAAGCAGGTTTTATCTGTTATTTTATCTTTTAATGGGCTATTCCTGTTTATTTATTTGCCTGTTCAGCTTTAAGTTAACATGCTGATAGAAATGATGTAATCTTGAATTGTTGACCTTATGACAATACAGCTGCATGTCTGTCATTAGCTTCTTTCACTTACCTGAAACAGCCAAGCAGCAAGTGAAGTCACAGCAAAGTCAGAGCTGCAAATATGTAGACTCTTTCAGGTCGGTTACTCAGGAAATAATAAAGCCACTGGACTGACATGGCAGCTAGAAAGCTACAACATTTTAGGAGAGGTCAGTAATGGAAGCCTCCATTTTTTTTCGCAGGTGCAAAATTTATTGTGCAGGTTTTAATTACACCAAAACAAACAATTGTGACGAGTTTGATCATCTTAATTTTTTTCAGTTTACAGGAATGTGTAACTTAGATTTTCAATATCGAACTTACCTGTTTTTTGGTAAAACTTGATAGCTTTATTCCAGGAAATCTAGTGTTTTCAATGAAGCCATGAGCTGGAGGGTCAAGTAGAACAAACTCAGAATTCAAGTTCTGAAAATGTTTGCTAGGTATATGCAGGTATTCCTGTGTTAAGGCTTTGGATGCTCCTTCCTTGACTGTAATATTTTGAACCTCCAGTGGGATATGGATTGGGATTATATCCACAGAGACGGTTATACCCATTATCTCTCTTACACCATTGGTCAAGTCTAATTCAAAGTTGTCCAGTAACTGGCCAGCCTCGGTCTGCACATACTGAATGTCTTCATTGTTAATATCTTCCTGTGTAAACACCATCACAGACTTTGGATCATCAGGAAATCGGAATACCAAGGACTCAACTCTACGTATATATCCATATTTTGGAAGTGTAATCACTGTAAAAATCATTTCACCCGGTGTGTTATCCTCATGAAAAACCTGAATAAGAAATAAATTTAGGAAGAAAATCAAATAATAGCTACAGAATGTTTAGATATATTTTACTTGAGACTTTAAAAACAATCTTATTTAGAACACTAACAAAAACAATTAATATAACTGATGCACAGTTGAACCTTATTTAGAGCCTGTGTCTATGTGGGGATTTGGACAGGTGGTTAGTTGTAACTCCGCCAACAGATATCACAGATAGCCTGTGTCAACGTTTTCCATCATCGATTCGTCGGCTATCAATTAGAAAGCCTGTTCGCGGCTCCATACACAAGCTACGCACGCCACGCATGTCACGCACACGCTAAGCCGGACACGCCCGCAGAGCACGCTGCCGCTGCGACTTACAGGGGTTCAGAAACAGGTAAGGGGGACCTGTTTTAATGTTTCCTGTTTAAAAAAAAAAAGCGGCACACTGCAGAACACCAGCAGCTATAGAGGAACACCAAATCCCAGCAATAATACAGTATACAGCCTATAACTGGTCAGTGGTATTCTGCATTGCGCCTTATAATCATTATACAGCAACGGAGAATACCACCAGCTATAGAGGACTACAAATCCCAGCAATAATACATTATATACAATGCAGAATACCAGAAGTTACAGAGGACTACAAATCCCAGCAATAGTACATTATAGTATAAACTACTATTGCTGGCATTTCTTGTATTCCTATATAACTGCTGGTATTCTGCATTGCGCCGTATAATCATTATACAGGGCCTTGCAGAATACCGCCAGCTATAGAGGACTACAAATCCCAGCAATAATAAATTATACAGCGCAATGCAGAATAACGCCATCTACAGAGGACTACAAATCCCAGCAATAGAACACTATAGTGTACTATTGCTGCGATTTGCTGTATCCCTCTAAAGCTGCTGGTATTCTGCATTGCGCCGCTGTATAATGTACTATATTGCACACCACACTTTTTTTTACTTCCACCGCTCCAAGCTTGCTCCCATGATTGATGGACTACAATCTCAATACAAACTAGTAGTCCATCACTGGAGCCTTTTTTTTTTTTTTATCCCATTAACCAAACTTAATAATCGGCCAACTAATCGATTTTGAAAATAATCGTTAGCTGCAGCCCTACTGATCATGTGACTTTGTGGACCATTTTTCCTTTTCACGTTTTTTTTTATATCCAGGTAAGCTGAAATACATTTTACACAAGTCCTGCTTCAAGGCAGCTAACCCTAGATAATGGCTACATATTAGAAGTGCAGGTACACTGCACATACCAAAGGTCTGATTTTGTTGAAGAAAATGTTCCACCCTGAACTGATATTTTAGCTACAATATGTCAGAAGGGGGAATAAAGGCTGTGACACACTGCACGCGAAGCAGCACAGAGCAGTAACGCGCTGCCTTCGCGAGCAGTGTGTCATGTAATTTTCTCCCCGGCACGTCAGCTTGTGAGAGCCAAACGGCTTGCACGTATAAACCAGCGCGTCAGGATGCGACGTCTGGCCGGTTGTTACGCATGAACCGATTGGCTGAAGGTGCAGTCAATCATCTGCCTGCACTCCGCTCACACACTGCACGCAAAGCTCCATGCCAGACAGCTTTGCTTTGCTCTGCACGGCTTTGCGTGCAGCGTGTCAAGGGCTTTATCCTCACATCTCCTGAGGACTTTGGCAGACAGAGCTTTGTACAGTCCAATACTTTCTGTTTCCCGTTTCTTTCAATGCATTTTGAATGATAGGTAGACCTAATAAAGGAATACCCTGCAACATGGCAGTAAAGTATGCAACGGTTTTACACCTTTTATTTTCTGATGGATTTGAAAAGGAATTAATATAATAAAAGAGCTGTACTTACTTTACTGAAAGTAGGATGAAACACTTCTATACTTTACAGCTTAAGACAACTCCATCTTGGCCTCTATTTAGATCTGCAGGTGTTGTGGTGTTGCACATGTAACCAGCTATGACACCAGCCATTGAAGGTGCATTCACACCAAAACTGGAAGGAAATCGCAAGTCAATGGAGAATCTGTTTACTTCCAATTGTACCTTGAATTTCCATCTAATCCGTTTTTCAATGGATGCCAACAGAAAAGCGCTTAAAAATGAATGGATGTGAATGAGACTAGTTCACACCAGATCCGTTGCGTTGCGCTGAAAAATAGTAGTGCATGTTCTATGGAGCGGTTTGAACTAGCCCCATTCACACCCATTCATTTTTCGGTGCCCATCTGTAAGCATCCGTTGAAAAATGGAATGCAGCGCAAAAGAATGGGCCCCCGAAGTGCTTGAAAGTCCAGTTAGGTGCTAACTTAGGCCAGAGGCAAATGGAAAAACTGTTAAATTAGCAGTTTAGTTCCACTTTAAATACTATCTATTCAAACAAAAATGCAAGTGCTGAAATACTTATATACAAATGGTACCATGTTTGCCTGTTTTCCAGCAATCCAATACTACCTCATGCCTTCAAAGAGGTAAGGTATGGTATATGTGTGAGGCAAAAGTATTAACTGGCTATCTGCCAGAAATGCCAATCTGCACCACTCCTTCACAAAAGGTCTACACCCTTGCCATGGCTATAGCCATAGTGTTGATTGCAGGTAATCATTTGACTGCTACTTATTATTATGAGCTAACACCAAATGGGAGGGAAAGGGGAAAAGTACATTTACTTTAGGACACTTTACAATAACCAACCACAGATTTCAATGTACTTACTTGCAACTTGTCTTTGTCAATTTTAACCGGCTTTCCTTCTTCAACCACAAGGGCCTTCAGGTTTTGTACGGTCGGAGGTCTCTGGTGACTTTCCAAATAACCACGGACTTTAATCACAACTTCAACGGACACGGAATCAATTTTCACAGTGACATTAAATGCGTCAGACAGATGAATGCTGTCGTCATGCCTATAAGCCACATGTCCATTTTTTAAGTCTTCATGTGTGAAAGATCTTAAAACCTGTTTTTTTGTAATAATTTTTCCATGTTTTGGTGGCAGGCTTATGTCATAAAGAATGTCACTCTCACTTTTTACAAACATGTTTGTTTCAATGCTAAAGTTGGCTGCTGTTATTATTTTATCCTTCCCTTTCTGGACCAACAAACCAGTATTGTTTATTACTTTAATGAAGGGCTCAGATGCAGTAACTTCCAGTAGTGAGGATGTGTAATGTTTTCCATCAGTTACGAACAAGACAAAACGGCCATAAGCCCCGCCATGGTGAATAAAAAGGACGCGTTTATTTTCCAAGTCATCCTGGGTGAAGTGGTAAAGCTTTTTAGACGTATCATCATATGAAACAAGATCTCCATTTGGAATACCACGTCTGGTATATAGTAACTGCCCATCATCAAAATCTGTATCAGGATCATGGTAGCACAAGTCTTCCAGTGTTAGCAACCTCTGACCATTTCTGACTACATGAAAAAGCTGATCAACCACACGGATGGGCTTCTCATCATTTTTCAACTCTATGGATATGTTAAAAGTAAATTCAGTGGGAACTGGATTGGCATCCAGATCACGGGTTTGCAATTCAGAGGCCACAGAGGATGCAAGAATGACAAAGGCATCCGACACCGTTTCTGAGTTGTCATGGACATACATGAGGCGTTTACCCAAGATATCTTGTGTGGAAAAGACCGTAATGTTATCATTGCTGGTTACAGAAGTGGAAAAATTAATCAATTTAAGTTTACCGTTGAGTGGACTCTTCAAAACCTTGAAGGAAAATGTTTTATTATTTAAAGTTTGCACAAACAGCTCATCTTTGGTTATAAGTTTTGTCTCGCCTTCTCCTAATGACAATCCTTTGTTTGTCAGAATGATGCTATTCAAGTCGGCCTTAATAAATATTGTAAAGTCATTTGGCTGAGATTGTGCATATTTTGTGAACATTAGGAACTTGAAGAAATCTTGAGCATCTTCATGATGTCGGTCATGTAACTTGTATTCAACATTTCCCTCTATAATATCCATCTGATTGAACACACTATTTTTGCTTAAAATTTTATTTTTACTTAGAATATTTCCTTTAGTTGGCACCGATTCTAACTTAAAAAACAAATCTTTATCATTTACACCAATTCCCTCCACTATGGCATGTAGGTTGTCAGCACCAAAAATAGCCTTCTCTTTGTTCTCAATAGTCAAAGGAAAGTTTTTAAGCAATGTATATTTAAGCCACTTTACTTTAATTGGAAATATTAGTTCTTCACTAGACTTATTGGATATGGTGATTTTAAATTTAAAATGTTCTTTCACATCAGCTTCTTGGATCTCCTTGTAAGTATTATGGTATCGTATTCTCTCTCTTTCCAGAGAACGCTGAGTAAATGAGGCTGCTGGCTTCCATTCATTTGCAGAACTTCGTCTCTGGATGTGACCAAACTTTGGCATTTCAGTAACATCATACTTAATTTCTATGTCCTGGTTCAATGCATTGGTTTCCACTGCCAAGTTGCTTGGCTGAAGTAGCACACTTCCACCTTGAATCACTTCGATGTCTGTTTTATTTGCCAATTTAAATTCTAGTGGTATGGCCAAAATTCTCAGCACCACTGTATTACTCACTTTATCACCATCACTAACCCTTAATACAAGTCTGGCATTCTTGACTCCACGGTGGACATAATATATGTTGCCTTCAAGCAAATCAGAATAAGAAAATGTGGTTATGGCTTTTTCTGGATCTTTAATGTTTTCTAAAAATCCAGCATCTACATTCAAGTTACCAAGGACTACCAGGTGTAGGTTCTGCGGCTCCGAATCCACATCGTAAATTTTTAGCAGATTTCCAGTGAGCCTTTTCTTGGAGTTTTCCAATAGAGTAAACAAATTTCCTTCTGGCAAAGTAAGCTCCGGTGCATCATTAGAGGGTGTCACAGTTATATTAAGGACATACAACTTTTCTCCACGAAGAAAGGGCAGCATCTCATTCTTGCTATTCGTGGTAACAGAAAAGCTAAACTGATCACTTGATCCTTCAGAGCCATCATGAGCATAAGTAATTCTTCCATGCCATAGATCTAACATGGTAAACATACCCTTTTCTTGTTGTGAAGAAACATCAAACTTCAACTGGCCATGCAGTGGGTAATCAACTACATTAAATAAAATTTGAGACTGCCGAATACCAAGCTCCCTAAAACTTAAATTCAATTTTATGTGTTTAGACTGCAGGGTACCTTTATTACCTTCCTGAACCACCAAATTAGTTAGGGTGATAAAGATATCATTTTCTTTTTTCTTTGTTACCACTGTAGCGATAAGAGAAGTAGTAGGAGCTAATGTTGTTAAAATAACAGTTTTTACTTCCACTGCTGGAACAGGGCTCAGTGCTGCTTCGGTTTTGCAACCAGGTGATATATCTTTAGTGGATAAAACATTTCTCAGTCCAAGCTTAACTGAATTCACCTTTATGTTTTTAATACAGCCTTTAAATGATCCTCCCTTTGAATGCTTTCCAGAGAGTGATGTCAGTTCTAAATGTTTTACCTGATCACGTGAAGCATCACTGATACCACCCACATACATAGGACCATGAGTTTTAACACGTGATGGGAGCAAAGCTTTCTCAGTCTTCTCCCCTATTGTGAGATGAAAATGTCTTGATGTGATTTTAAGTTTGATGTAATGCCATTTATTTTCAGTGATTGAACTTGGGAAATCAAGACGTGCTATATTTTTCCCCTTTCCAATGCTGGCTCTTACAATCCAGTCTATTATTTCTAAAGAAACAAAATCTTCACCTTTTCCAGAATGATACATTAACAAACCTCTTCCAACTGAGGGCTGGAGAAAACACTCCCAGTCGGCATCATCCTCATTATTCCAGCGTGGGAAAGCCAAAAATGACTTGGAGCTGAATAAACTGATAGGATCCTCTTCACTTATAAAGAACTCATCACTGCACCCTAGAGATACCTCATGAACATTTTTCAGACCAGCATATGGTCTAAGGTTAGAAAGTAGATCATATTCATTGAATATAACATCATCCATACATCCCCTGAAGTAAGAATGCATATGTTTTGCATAAGGGACTTTAAGGCTGCCAAGTCCACCAACATAGAGCCCATGCTGTGTGTTGAATGTATTGGATCCGCTAGCAATATCAGATTTTACATGTTTATCGACTGTAAGGATAACATTCGCGTCTTCGTGGCTAAGTTTCAATAAGTGCCACTCCAAGTCATCTAAACGAGGGCCTTGGTCAAGAGAAAGGGCTAGTTCACCCTTTCCAAAATTAATTTTAATCTGAAAAACATAAGAATATATAGTTATTTAATACCTATAACTAGACACTGTTTTGTCATATAATTAATTTATAAATTATCCATCCCCGATTTTAATTATGAATGACTGGATCACAATGCTCTGATTAATGGATATTTTGAGAATAGCCAACAAGATGAAAGAAAAGCAAGAAATGCCCCGTGGAGGATAAAAAGTTTCACAGAAAGGCATTTCATCTTACGGTCAAGTATAATACAATATAGAACTCTATCACTGTATTATTTTTATGCATGGTCACAACTAAATTAAATGATGACTGTGGCCAAGCTATAGAAATGCAGAAGTCCTTCTCTAAGCCAGCTCAGCTCAACCTCCTCCCCTTCCAGCAGCAAATTGACAGCCTTCCAATCCCTATTGTAAATAGAGCAATGAGTGGGAAGCAAGGCCGGATGAGCTGCTGAGATAACTTGAACAATGTGCTTTGAACTTTGAGGATGAATTGTTCCATGGTGCATGCAGACACAGGAGGTAAAGGAGGGCTTTTTTTAAAGTATATTTACTGCTTGTTAAGTGTGTAAATACTTCAATGTCCTTACCCTAGCAACAGGTTCACTTTAAAGTGCATACCAGATCATTACTGATATCTGACAACGCTTTCAGTCCGTTCAAATATACATATATTTTCACCTAAAACCCATGTGGTAGATCAAGGGAAGAAAGAACATTTAATATCTGTGCAAAACGTCAACCCCCAAACAGATGTCATTGCCTAAACATCTTTTCCAGGACAGCAATTTCTGTCAGACAGCTGAACTTCTACTGCCCCCTTACTGAAGTAAAAATAAAACATGGAATCAGCAAGTGCATGGAATGCTTAGCTGTATAAAGAACATCTGGCTGCCTAAGAGTTTGGTCAAGGGGCCAGGTCCGATAGTATGTGCTTATCTTGATGTCAGTTCACCAAGCTGTTAAGCATTTTACCTAATGCTACTTTTGTCATCAAAATTTTGATTCATGTCATTAAATATTAGATATGTGAAGCATGGTGGTGTAAATGTTATGGTTTGATGGTGCTTTGATGCTTAAAAGTCTGGGCAGTTTGCAGTCATTGAGTCAAGTATGAATTTGGCATTATATCGGAAGTAAATTAGGAGTTGTCATAGAGTTTCATGGAGTAGATGTAAGAGGCTGTTGGCAGTTATACAAAACACCTACAAGAAGTAATTTCTGATAAAGGGGGCAATAACAGCTTCTGAGGCCAAGGATGAACTTACTTTTTCCACAGTACACCACTACATCATTGATATTTTTGTTGAATACCCGATTAAAAAGACTCATGTTCCTTGAATTCTTACTCAAGTATTCCAACTTGATCTGTAGGCACTGTTTAGGCACTTATGTTTTCACATGACTGCACACGCAGGCACGTGCACACACACACACTCTTCAGACTGTGGTGGCATCTATAGCCATAATGTTTATTTTTTGAAAGACGCCAGCAGTCTGTATCTGAACACTATGTCATATCTGATATACTGATTAGATGATCGGGAGACACATTACCTGGTTCCCAATTTTTGTTGAGTTCCAGAGCTGTTAGTGGCAGCCTGGTCAGGCAGGTAGCAGCCATGCAGAGCGTCAATAAATAATAAAGATTTACATACCATCAGCACGGGGCTTTGCACATGGAAATGTGAATTTACAGATTGCAGACAGGAAAAGGTTAATGTATTTGTAAAAAATGTAAATCTTTATATTTAATATAAATATATTAATCTGCCTTCATATTAGCTTGCTTTGCAGTACTCCTACTAGAAGGGGGTGAAGCAGTATTAGATAATCAACTTTATTGTTTGGCATAGAGCTCTCAATCTAATACACACTGGAAGAGCACAGGCGTGACTTCATCGGCGTGCTGTACTTCCATCAACAGGCTAAAAAGGAGAGGTGGCCTTAGCTAAGCATCTAAGGAAGCAGAACACCGGCTGTGTGGATAAACACCTCTACCATGATTTCAGGGGGAAAAAGGTTGTTAAATACCTAACACATAGTAGATGTTTGCAGCTAGAAAACAAATAAAAAACATGTAAGTGCCATGACATGTAAATTTGGCATGCACTTGAGATTATGATTGTTGCCAGGAGCTCTGTTTTATTCCACAAAATATTTAGGCTGCTCTTTATTCTTCATCTCAAGCATCTGAACTACATAAAATATTTACCAGAAGTACATGTGACAACAGTATATATACAAAATTAAGTAACAAAACACTTTGAGGCTCATGCACTCGGAAGGCTGACCCTGTGCAATGTGAATTCCAGCATACCCACAACCCACTCCAGGGAGTCACAGTTGCTGTGTACAGTCTCCCATAGAAATCAGTGGTTGTACGCAACTCTATGCAGGTACACACTGGTACTTGCCTACAGCTGTCTAGACAAATACTTGAATGGGTTCAGCTGCCCGTATGCTTGAGCCCTTACAGCAACAAAAAATACTTTGTTTTGGAATATGAATAAGTCTGTGATATTCATATCTTACCTGTACACGACCTGCATGTAACTCGACCAAGTAATAATCATCTTTCCCAGCTGCCAAGAAAAGTAACCCATCTGCCTTGCTGGTTTGGAACCGTAACTGAAAGGATAACTTTGAGAACGATTCCACCGTCTTCAGTTCAACATAACTTTCACCATAAAAAGAAGCTATGGAAAGGAGGAAAAAACATAGATGGTCAATTCAATATAAAAACATCACAGATGCTCGAGACATTAGATATTAGACAAAAGCTACAAGAGTATTGTAATCACAGACGGGCAGCTTGTTAATTTTACTATGGTTGCTTTTAATATTGGTAATTTTAAATATGTAATGTTGTCAGCTTTAATGCATGTTAAAAGTTTAATGTGATGAAGCAGAGTTGGAAATAAAGTTCTCAAATCCTCGTGGCGTAAAACGGTGGCCAGAGGTGTCAACAGTCTTAATGCATTAAGGCCCCCTTCACACCTAAGCTGTTTGTCATGCGTAAATCGGTGCGACAAACAGCTCAACTCCAGGAATCCCCTTCATGTCTATGACCCGAATGCACGTCAGCGTTTTGTCGCAAGCAGAAATACGCTTGTCACATGAAATACTACATGCGCTACTGTGTGGCTGATTTCAGCGCGTTCTGTCCCATAGACTCAATAGGAAACGCTTGAAAAACGTGTGGTGTGATTATTTGCGCTGGTATTGTAAAAACTGCTTGTAATCTGCTTGTAAAAACACGCAAAAAAAACCTGTGTAAAAAACGCGGTGAATAGGTGTCGCTTAGGTGTGAATCCAGACTTAAGCATTCTTAAAGCTTAACTTCAGCCCTACCTTTATCCCACACTTTAGCAAGTCCTCTCCTGTTAAAAATGATTACTGTTAATTACTGTAAACTTGCCTCTCCACAATATAACCCTTTGAAGCTACAGCAGCTACCTTGAGCCAACCTTCAATTCCTGTATGAACTACCTCCATTATTCACCAATCACTTCCCCCCCAGATCCATACTGTCGCTAACTTCCCCTTCTAATATCTATTAGCTTTCTCTGCCATCAATTATTATGTTCCTGAGCTTTATGTGAAAGAACACATTCCCAGCATCTCTTTAGACATGTCTGCAGCCAGTCAACCAATCACAGCTAAAGTGTGCAGCACCTATTGGCTAGCAGGGAGAAGCAAGCACATCTCAAGGGATCTTGGGGGTTGTGTTATTTCTAAAGATAGGAGGTAGAAAACTGTGACGTAAATATTGGCCTTAGAATCATTGCTCTCACTCCGGCGTGCACGGCGATACCCAACATGCGTATCGCAATTGTCGTTTTCGTACGTAGGCGCACCCGACGCATGTTTACGTGACGGCGTGTGTGCTCGCAGGGGAGGGGGGACTTCATTTTTTTTTCTACATTTAATTTATTTAAGATTATTTTAAAAACTGTTTTTTTTAAACTTTAATTACTATTACATACATGGGCTTTCAAGCCCATGTGACAGCATAATGGCAGTGACAGGTACTATTTAAGGTGATGCTGGGGGTCCAAAAAACCCCCAATGTCACCTTTACACTCTAAATAAGCTACTAAAGTATAGATTGCACTTCAATAGCTTATTGCTGGGCTTCAGGAGTCCAGCACTGACAGCTCTGTGACCATAAGTGATGCAATACGTGTCGCTCCCGCTCCCATAGTACGGGGAAGGGATCGGCGCACGGATGTTCGTCGCTCTCCTCCCCAGCTTCCCGCCAACACCCGGAAAGCCCCGGCCCGTAGGAGGGGCAACGGAGCCCAGCAAACAAGGCGGGGGTGTCAGGTGGGGGGAGGTGACCTGGTTACCGGATCGTATAGAAGCTATCTGGCGTCTAAAAGCCGCCGGGAGTCTGTGTAACCCCTTCCGACTTCACTACGGGATTATCCCATCATAGTTCGTGAGGGGTTAAAGTCCATTTCCACCTTTGTAAGAGTTTAGCATTTATTTTGGTAATGTAGAAGTGCAGTGATGATGTATACACGTGCACATTTTCATGACTCACATTGTAGGCTTTCATCATTCTCAGGGCTTGAAAAATCTACACGTCCGACCGGGTGCTTTACATTCAAGCGATCGGGCGTCTCTAGAGACGCTCGATCGCTTGTATTAGCAGCTGTCACTGCCGTTGCCGGTCCCGAGATCCACTGGGCCCGATGCGGCCGGGACCGTCACGGCTCTGTGACAGAAGATCAAAAGGGAGTCTTCCCCAATCTGGCCAAAACTAAAAAAGAAAAAAAGTTTCGCTGGAGTTAGGCTTTAACTAAAATGTTTAAATGTATACCAAATTAAAATCATCAAGGCTTCTAAAGCTACCCAAAAAACAGTGCCAAATACAGTATGGAACCACCTGCTTCCACCATACCCAGCATGCTTGCCACAGTATTCCCAGGAAGAACTGCAACCTCTTGACACCTCATTCGGTGCTCCCTGTTATACTCCAGTATGTGTATGCATAGCTACATGGGGCTTAGAGAAAAAGCCATGATGGAACCACAGAATTTCATAGGCTAGCATCTACATAGATTTACTTAATAGGACAGTCAGGTGGAAAACAAATTTCCAGGATCCGATGTAGACACAGTCAACAGGTAGACTTCTGAGTCACATTGGCTTAATGGTTAGTAGAGATGAGGCTGGGCTTGTTACGAACTCAGTTTGCATGAGTTCACCCAAGTCTGCTCAAAACTCTGACTGACTGCCAGCCCCCCTGCCGACCTAATCGGTGGCGGAAGTTGCAGAGGGGGAGTTCCCCACAGCTTTGTGACGCATAGGTATATTGTGCTTCTCCGTAACTGATTGGGTTGGGAAGTGGGAGTGGTGGTCAAAGTTTGGAGCAGGCTTGGGCAAACTCAGGCAAACTGAGTTTTCACCGAGCCCAACCTCATCAGTAGTGGTTAGCACTTTTGCCTTCCAGCATGGGGGGTACTTGGTTTGAATCCCATACAGGACACAAGCTGCATGGAGTTTGCATGCCCAGTTCTTCAAAGACATGCTGATAGATTTATTGGCTTTACTATGTGTATATATGCATGTGAGATAGGGACCTTGGATTGTAAGCTATTTGAGAGCAAAGACTGATGTGATTGTACATTATGTTTATTTGTTGCCACTATATAAGCACCTGTAATAAATACATTTTAAAGTAGCCAGGTTATATTTTCCTTCCCTTTGCTCCATTGGTCATCAGAGCGCGGAGAATAAGCCCCGAGTAAGCTCCAAGTAGCTCCTCGTCTGAACTTAAGGTGCCCATACACCTTACGATTATCGTACGATAATCGTATGCGATCGACTTTTCGTACGACAATCGTAACGTGTGAATAGAGTGCCCGACCGATAGTACTGTACAATCGTACGACTTTTGGCGGTCAAGCATGTTGAAAACTTTGCTAGATCGTACGATTTTCGTAAGGTTGCTGGCGTTTCCGTCCGTCAAAAGTCGTACGATCTACACTGCGCTTGCGCTAACGAAAATACGGCAAATCATTTACCGCATATCGTCCAGGTGCTTTTAGTTAATTACGGCTAAATTAATCTTGCGATCATCGGGGCAGGATGGGGCCGTCGTACGAATAATACGATAATCGTAAGGTGTATGGGCACCTTTACACCGAGGACCCTCTCCCTGCCTACTTGTGACAGCACTGGAGCATGAAATGTCAACTGCAACCTGGAGCACGGCCAGGTGGGAGGAAGGCGAGGGAGTCACGTGTTCCCCTCGATCCTGAAGTATCAAGTATCTCTCCTCCCTTCTAATAGCAAACAAAGCGAAGGGAAGGCAAATATAAGCTGTTACAGGGGTCGTGCATTTAAGTGAACCTGTTGCTTTGCTCTACACGGACTTCGTTTCAAACACAGCAGTTTTATGTTTAACTGGAGTGCATATTTAATTATGAAACACAGTTATTTATTAATCCAGAGGATGAAAAGCTTTCAAGAGAGATTTAAATATAAACATAATAAAAACATGAAAAGAAACAATGACATGAATTAGTCTACTGAGGTTTATGTGCTGTAGTTTGGTGGCACTTTACCCCTCTTTGACAATGTCTGAAGCCTACTGTTCAGATTTGTACTTTTTATTTAGAGATAATCAAAGGAAAAAAAAGTTCATATCAATGTATTTGCACAATCTAAGAAATGTTAAATTCCTTCATTCCTCTAGTAAAGTGAAATAGTGAGATATTAAACAGATGATATCAACATACATTACTCCTGCATTCCAGGTACTGCTTGTCCAGGCATGTATACACTTAGCTTAACTTCCTTTAATAAATTGCACAGAGAAGAGTCAGCTGAGTACTCCGCATACTCTGTCCCATACCATTGTGTAATAGTTAAATATGATTTAAGAGCTATTCACACTGTCTGGAAGAGGCAGACGGAGACAAAAAATATACACACACACACACAAAGTAACACGGACAGACATACAGGTAAATAACAGACCAAGCCAAACACACAATGAAAAGGCAGATAGAGGAGGACAGACCGCCAAAAAAAAGAGTGCCCATTTAAAGTGGAAATAAAGGGGGAAAACATTAAAAAATGCTGGGAGGTGGTGGGGATTTTTTGGCAAAAGAGACTTGCAAAGTCTCTTCTGTCAAAAGAAATCCCCCCCCCCAGTGATTTTTTTATTTTCTGCGTACACTCCATACAATGTACACACATTTATGACATCTCGAAGGACTGGTGCACACATAGGCATTTTTGAGCAGTAGGAAACGCCCAACACAAAAAAAATCCCATGATTATCAATGATCCTTATTCACACCTGAGCAGAAAAACGCAAACAGGAAACCGCCAGAGGGCAGACACACAGAGAGACAGAAAAAGACAGAAAGACAACAGAAGGATAGAAATCGACAGACACATGGAAGTGGGATGCGCATGGAAGTGGGATGCGCATCCAAGCAAAGAAGAGAAGACTTTCCAAAACTAGGATAGATGGGAACTGTTGCCAAACTTCAATCTGGCACAGAATGTGTTAAGTTTTCCACATACAAATGAACAGTTTCAGACCAGCACGTCTGTATATTTTAGGAGGGTGAATGGGTGTCAGCTGTTGGTCTTTAAAGTAGTAAATGACATCTGCTTTCTAATCCCGAACACTCCTCCGCACATAACAGCTTTCACAACTGTACATGATGGAGGAACTGCGGAAGCCCCAGCGTCGGCAAATAATAACATGTTTAACACTGAGCAATGGGCATGTTAATAAAGCACTGCGCAAACTGTTGGCGCTATATAAATCCCGTATAATAATAATAATGAAACAAAGCAATGAAACAAAGCAATGAGCAGTGATATTTTAGGACACATAGCTGACTTCCTAACCTGTAATTACATAGAATAAAAGTCCATCTCTAAGTAATATTTCAGATAGAGCCAGAGTATGATGGGCTATGCTAGTCACTGGCACTGTATACTTGTGTGTGCTTCAGTGATCACATGCTTCCTGTCATTTTTCTTATCAAAGTGTTAATTTTCTAGCAATATAAACAACTTTCATTAGCAAATAGATCTTGGCACCTACTATCAACAATATAGGTATCATGGCTGGACAAATCCCAGGAGCCAGGTCGCCAATGCTGCTTAAACATTTTTTAGCTGGCGCCTTTCCCCACTATTCAGGCCACTTTAGAGACTTGCTATAGATTTAACTGAACTTCGACTTTAACTATTCCCCAACAAGTGGTCTCTTTAGCGACAGGCAGCCTGGTGGCTTTTATACCTCATCTTGCTCTAGAAAGATGGCGAACACACGGTATTACCTTTCTCGAGGATCTCTTCGACTCAGCGGTTCTGCAAACATTCTACAAAGTTTACTTTTCTCTCATCTGAACTGTACACGTATCTACAAATTGATCATCTCCTGACCACAATGCTTATTGGCCCCCAGATTCTAATGGATACACTTATTTTAAGGTTTATGGAAACTCTCAACCCCAATGTAAGGGAATTTTGCTTTTCTAAGGCCTGTTACACAGCTGAAACTGCTTTGTGAAAACACATACTATGATAAAACGGAAAAAAGATTTGGGAAAGACCTTCACAGACTATCAATGGAAAAAGCAGATCATAGTCCTTCTCTATATTCCCACTACTCCAATCATTAGTAAAGGTGCCCGGGCATACACTGCACGATTCTCGTACGAGAATCGCGGGAATTCCTGCGATCGTACGAGAATCGTGCAGTGTGAATGAAGACGTGTGACCGTTTCTACTGTACGGTCGCACGTCTTTTGTCTAAGGAGCATGCTAGAAAACCAGCCGAGAATCGTACAATTTTCGGCTGGTTTTTAGCATGATCTTAAGATCAATGCCGCACGCGCACACTGCCCGTTCAGCATTGCGGTCATCGGAAGCCCGCCCCTCAGGGGGGCGGGCTTGTGATGATCGCAAGTACGATCTGCCTGCCTAAGATGGGCAGATCGTACGTTTTTAAAATTACTTTACAACCATCGCAAGACTAAGGTCTTGCGATGGTTGTAAAGTGTATGGCCACCTTAAGGCTCCCCGTGAAATGACTGCAGCAAGTCTTCAGACCTGAGAACTCTGAAATCTCATAGCCAGATGAGAAGGGAAGGCAGGGCGATTACCCTCTCTGAGCCTACCTGCCATATACTTCTCCCTGTACTTATTGGACATTTAGTGCAAATGGACGGTATATGTGTAAAGCCCACCCGTTGACCACTTTATACTTATCTCTCCAGATCTTCCTGGCAGTAACAGCAGCCTGTCATGTGACCGCTGGTCCAGAGACTGGCTGCTAGGCCCAAGCACTGCATCACATGCTCCCCTATACTATGTAGAACGGGTATTTTGCTGTGGTTGCCACAGAAGGAGTTGCAGGAGACATTTAAACAAACGTGCCTGCCTCTGGAGATACAGACACTGGAATCATGGAGAGTGCTGTAGATACTCTTTAGATGTCTCTTGCGTCTCCACACGGCAAATGTTGGTGCTAGCAACAGATTCACGCTCCTGTTAAAAACCATACTGGACACATATGTATATATCAGGGGTGTGGAAATTTTGGAAAAAACTACTTGTCCAAGGACTAAAGCGGGGGCCGAATCTACTTGTCCTGATACAAAAAAAATGATGTTAACCAAACCGTATTTAGCAGTGCTAAGAAGCGCTTCTCATTGGTCAATGCCGTCAGGTGACCACGTTGACCGAGTGCTTGCAATTTGCGAGCTAAATTCAGAATACATGGAACAGGTACAGATAGTACACCCCGAAGGACCGGTCGCCGAAAGGTAAGTATAGTGGGAGGGAGATTTGTGCGGCTAATTCCATTTTCCCAAATTACTTGGGAAAGTGAATTTACCCTTTAGGGTTGGTGCAGACCTGCGGATTCCCGGGACGTGCGATCGTGTGCGGTTGCAATCGATGAAAAAAAAGGTACATGTACCTATTTTCACGACATGCACCGCGCAGTGTTTTCAACCATGATCGTGTGGGATCGCCCGGGTGGTATTGAAGCAGGAAAACGCGCAATCTGCCTGGCACGACTGGGGTGCCATTAGAAAATAATGGCACTGACAGTACGATCGGCGGTGGTGTGCGATTCCGTGACCACCCAGCCATCCGCTCGGTTTCGTGCATGATGACCGGTACAATACATATATATATATATACACACACACACACACACATATTCTCATTGAAATGCTTGCATGCCATGCGTTTTTCCTGTGTCATGTGGGCACCTTGGCACACATTCACATGCACAGCAATGAACGGGGCCTCACAGAGGAGACAAAAGTAAGCAGTAGCATGTTTCCAGGAGATCACCTCTGCACCTCTTACTGTACTTGTTCTCATGTTACATTGAATGACTTGTTGCTGCTCATCATCTCATCATTATCAGTATTGTAGATAGGAACAATGTTACACTGATTCAGGCAAATCTGGACCCTGGTAGTTCTAGGTGCGAGCACTGTTAGCTCTGAGTACAGGGGGACAATTCAGCACTGTTAGTTCTGAGTACAGGGGGACAATTCAGCACTATTAGATCTGAGTACAGGGGGACAATTCAGCACTGTTAGCTCTCAGTACAGGGGGACAATTCAGCACTGTTTAGTTCTCAGTACAGGGGGACAATTCAGCACTGTTAGCTCAGAGTACAGGGGGACAATTCAGCACTGTTAGCTCAGAGTACAGGGGGACAATTCAGCACTGTTAGCTCTGAGTACAGGGGGACAATTCAGCACTGTTAGCTCTGAGTACAGGGGGACAATTCAGCACTGTTTAGTTCTCAGTACAGGGGGACAATTCAGAACTGTTAGATCCGAATACAGGGGGACAATTCAGCACTGTTTGATCTAAGTACAGGGGGACAATTCAGCACTGTTAGCTCAGAGTACAGGGGGACAATTCAGCACTGTTAGCTCTGAGTACAGGGGGACAATTCAGCACTGTTTAGTTCTCAGTACAGGGGGACAATTCAGCACTGTTTGATCTGAGTACAGGGGGACAATTCAGCACTGTTAAATCTGAGTACAGGGGGACAATTCAGCACCGTTTAGATCTGAGTACAGGGGGACAATTCAGTACCGTTTAGATCTGAGTACAGGGGGACAATTCAGCACTGTCAGTTGTGGACACAGGGGGACAATTCAGCACTGTTAGTTGTGGGCACAGGGGGACAATTCAGCACTGTCAGTTCTGAGTACAGGGGGACAATTCAGCACTGTTAGTTCTCATGCACTGTTAATTCTCATGCACACGGGTGGGGTTGCAGTGTGATCTTACCTGCTCTGATCTGTAGGCAGCTGCTGCACAGCAGGGCTCCCAGTACACACAGTGCAGAGGTGACACCTGAGGCCATGACTGCTGCGTGCAAACCATGAAAATCCGTCTATAGTCCGCTCCATACACGGCCTCCCCCGACTGCCCCCAGCTCCATAGCCCCGACTGGCCCCCTCCAGCCCGTAGCTTGTGGCCGGTCTGGCAGCACGCAGAGCGGACTGACGTCACCGAGTGTAGGAGAGGCAGAAAGTTTCCTCAGACTAGGGCTAGGCAAAGCTCTCCTGAGATTTCATTACTCCCGGGAGGTGTCTGGAGAGGGGAAGGGAGGGGGGTCTCCGCCATGCTCATTCCCTCTGGAGAGTGTGATCAGGACGGGGAGGGGAAAGGGAGGAGGTCTGAGGCGGACTCATTCCCTCAGCAGTGTGTATTCCCAGAGCTCGATGTGGAGGTTGAGCACGTTGTACACACGTAGCAGGGTTTGTGTACACGGGGCCTTGAACAAGTTCGAGATTGCTTT
>NW_017306921.1:4854-15279 GCF_000935625.1 Nanorana parkeri | reverse complement strand
ATTTGGGGGGGGGGGGTGGGGGGGCTGTCTTTGAAATGGTGGCTAGTATCAGCTCTGACAATGTTTTTAAATTCTTTTATTTCAAAGTACAGTTTAAAACAATACATAAAATCATCATTACAAATGATACTTTTTTGAAACAACACAACAAAATAAAATAAAACAATTTTCAGATACACAATTCTCAAAGCTCATAAAACTTATGGCGACTTGCTTTGCTCCCTTTCAGGTCTGTATCAGCTGTGACAATACCTCAGGCACCAGGAGAGCTGTCAGTATAGTCATTGCTCTGCAGTTCTGGGTGTAAAAGTTATAGCAAAACTAATCATAATAATAACCAGAATGATATTTTATATTATAAAACGATTAATGCTCTTGCACAAACATAGTCTCCATTCACGCATAAAAAGCAATGCATTCCTATGGGGCTTGTTCACACCTGCGCGGTTGTATACGCGCACAACACAGGAAAAAGGACATGCACGATTGTTTGGCAGATTTCAGCAGGTTTTGTCCCCAGCAGACGGCAATATAGCTGCAAGCGCATGCAAAACCGCATGTCTTAAAAATTCCACGTTTAAACACGCTGGGTTCCAAAAGCCTATGTGTGAATGGAGTGTAACCCTTCAACCCTAAGGCCCCGTTCACATATAGCGACTTATTGCGCGATTTCCGCCGCGATATCGCGCATTTTTGCCGCGCGATATCGCGAGAAGTCGCCGGCCAATGCTATTCAATGGAGCTGTCTTAACTCCATGTCGCGCGTCGCGGTCGCAAGTCGCTTCTACCGGACCCTTTTTTCGGCGGATTTTGCTTTTTTTCTATGGAGCCCGACGGAGAAGGTCGCGCTACTGTCGCTGGATCGTCGCTGGAACGTCGCCCCGAAAGTCGCGCTATCCCGGCCGCTGCAAAGGTATGTCGCTACATGCGAACGGGGTCCAATACAAACTTCTTCAAACTCCAACTTCACACCTTTTTTTGTAGAACTGCAAATCTCAGCCCACCTATAAGGTTTTAGCAGAGGAGAAACACTGGGAGTTGTGGCTGCATTAGGCATTTCAGTCTGTAGAAGTTCAGAGGGCAATAAATCTGCTAAGATAGATAAGAGACTTCTCCTTATCGCACAGAGGGGGGGTCAGTGATTAGAGGATCCTAATTCAGCAATGTTCTGGGTACAGGAGGACAATTCAGCACTGTTCGTTCTGGCTACAGGGGAACTCCCAATGCAAACAGCGCAGAGGTGACACCTGAGGTCATGATTTCAGCTCTTCTATACTGGACCCCCACAGTTACTTTTCCTAATCAGCCCCCATAATAGAGCCCTCTCCTACCCCAGACCCCATAGCACCCGCAGTGGGTTGCTATGGTTATTTTTACGCCACTGCCATTAGAGTCTAGCAGAAGTTCAGAGAGCAATAACTCTGCTAAAATAGATAAGGAAATTCTCAGAAAAACATAAATGGGGAAGGAAGGTTATAGATTATATACTATGTAGCAAAACAGTATCTAGTGGTGAGTCTCCTTTAATAAATACGTTTTTTACTGATACTGTTGCATATTTGAAGTGATGGTGGGATCTCCTTGTTTGGGAAATTGTTTCTTTGTATAAGAAAATTCTCTTTGCTGCACAGAGGGGGGTGAGTGATTAGAGGACAGTGAGGTCTGACTTCAGCCCTTCTATACTGGAAACCTCACAATTACTTTTCCTAATCAGCCCCCATAATAGAGCCCTCTTCTACCCCAGACCCCATAGCTGCCAAAGTGGGTTGCATTGGGTATTTTTACACAATTGCCATTAGATGTTGGGGGAACAAGGATCTGTACACATATGTCGGGGGCGCAGGAATCTCCACTCTGTTAAATGGTGAAGGGGGGTAACCGATCTGCACACTGCTTGATGTCTATGTGGGCACACTCAGACCTGAGTTCACAGGCAGGGTGCACTGTTATTTATTGATGCAGGGGGACAATTCAGCACTGTTCTGGGTACAGGGGAACAATTCAGCACTGTTAGCTCTGGGTACAGGGGGACAATGCCACACTCCCGTTAATTCTGGATACAGGGGAACTCCCAGTACACACAGTGCAGAGGTGACACCTGAGGCCATGATGCTGTGTGCAAACCCTGGAAATCCATCTAAAGTACACTGCATACATGACTTCCTCCGACTAGCTCCAGCTCCATTACTTTCGACTGCCCCTTGCAGCACACAGAGCTGTCTGATGTCACCCGGGCAGGAGAGGCAGAAAGTTACCTCGGTCTTGGCAGGGATCAGTGAGATCTCCTGATATTCCACAACTCCTGGGAGGCGTCTGGAGGGGTGGGAAGGGGAACACCATTCATCCAGGGTGTGGCTGGGCAGAAGATTTATTATTAGACCCCAATGTAAGTAGCTTTAGTAGGCCGCAATTCAAGATGGAGAGACCAGGAAGGTTTTAAGCAGTGTATTCAAATTTTAGTGTAATGTTTCAAAGATAAAAGCCACAAAACAGAATTGGTGTACACTATGTAAGCAATTTTAGTAGAAAAGAGATTCAGTGTATTATTTTGCAGTAAAAAGTCACAAAAATTGTACAGACTCAATACACACTATATCAACAGCTTTTGGAGGCTGCAGTTACAGAGGGAGGCAAAGCACAGTATTCTGTGCAAGAATTGAAAAATTAAAGTGCAGTATGTCATGCAAAAAAAGCAACAAAAATTGTACTGACTCAATAGACACTATGTACGTGGATTTAGTAGTCTGCAGTTTGAGGGAAAGACTAGGCAGATTTTAATCAAGATATCAAAAATGGAGTGTATTTTTTGGCAAAACATCAGAACAATATTGTACAGACTTCTTGCACACTATATAAGCAGCTTTAGTATGCTACAGATCCAAAGGAAGACGCCAGGCATGTTTTATAAAGAAATCAAAATTGGATGCATTGTTTCACAGGAAAACGCCACAAAAATTGCATAGACTTGATGCAGACTATGTAAGTGGCTTTATTAGGCCACAGTATCAGGATACACTACACAGTTTTATATGCAACAAAATTAAAGTGTGGTATTTCATAGAAAACCCCCCCACAAAAATTGTACAGACTTGATGCACACGATATGAGCAGCTTTATCTGCAGTGTATGAGGGAGAGAATAGGCAGCTTTTAATTAAGATAACAAAATTATAGTCTATTGTTTCACAGGAAAAAGCCACAAAAAATTTACAGTCTCGATACACACTAAGCGGATTTAGTAGTCTTTATATTCTGAAGGAGAGAGGTTTTAATCAAGATTAAAATCCAAGTGTTTTATTTCACTGCAAATAAGCTATAAAAAGACTCGATACACACTATGTAAGCTGCTTTAGTAGGTAGCAGTTTCAGAGGGGCGGGGCTAGGTAAGTTTTAATCAAGCAAAATTAGAGTATTTCATTTCACAGAAAAAAAGGAAGGGTCACAAAATTGTACAGACTTGTTGAACATTATGTAAGCAGCTTTAGAAGGCCGCACTTTAACAGGGAAACACGAGATAGGTTTTTATCAAGAAATCAAAATTGGAGTGCATTGTTTCACAGGAAAACGCCACAAAAATTGTAGAGACACGATGCACACTGTGTAAGTGGTTTTAGTAGGCCGCAGATTTAATCAATACATTTTTTTCACAGGACAAAGCCATAAAAATATTGTACAGGCTCAGTGAACACTATGTAACCTGCTTTAGTAGGTGGCAGTTTCAGAGGGGGGAGAGTAGGCAAGTTTTAATCAAGCAAAATTAGAGTATATGATTTCCCAAAAAGAAGACAAAATATTTAGCAGACTCAATGTACACTGTGGAAGCAGATTTAGTAATCTGCAGTTTCTGAAGCAGAGACCAGGCAGGTTTTAATCGATATATCAAAATCAGAGTGAATTATTTCACAGGAAAACACAAATTTTGTAAAGACTCGAAGCACACTATGCAATCGGCTTTAGTAGTGTGCAGTTTCTGAGGGAGAGAATAGGCAAGTATTAACAAAGATGTCAAAATTAAAAGTGTATTAATTCACAGCAAATAAGCTGCACAAATTGTGCAGACTTGATGCACACTATGTAACCCGCTTTAGATGGCAGTTTCTGAGGGGGAGACTAGGCAAGTTTTAATTAAAAGCAAAATTAGAGCATATTGTTTCACAGAAAAAAAGACTCAATGCACACTGTGTTAACGGCCCTAGTAGTAGCAGTTTCAAAGGGAGATACAAGCCAGGCTCTTAGATATACCACATCCACCGGCTTACCTCCGTCCATATCTCTACTTACCCCCTCATAAAAAGTTAGCAAGTTTTAATACACTCTGATCACAAAATCAGAGTGTATTATTTCGCAGGAGGAAGCCACAAATTATACCGACTCAATGCATACTATGTAAGTGCCTTTCGATGGCCACAGTTTTACAGGGAAACACCAGGCAGGTTTTTATAAAGAAATCATATTAAGAGTGTATTATTTCACAGGAAAAGCAACAAAAATTGTACAGAATCGATGCACACTGTGTAAGCAGCTGTAGAATGCTGCAGATCCAAAAGAAGACACCAAGCAGGTTTAATAACGAAATCAATATTAGAGTGCATTGTTTCACAGGGGGAAAAAAGAAAAAAATTGTAGAGACTTGATGCAAACTATGTAAGTGGCTTTAGTAGGCCACAGATCCAGAGGGAGACACAGAGCATAAACTAATCAAAATTATATTGTAGTATTTTACAGGAAAAAGCCACAAAAATGGTATAATCTACATGCACCATATATAAGCTTTAGTAATCCCCAGGCAGTTTTTTTAATCAAGGTATCAACATTAGAGTGTATTACTGATAAAAGCCACAAAAAAGGGGGGAGGGGGGGTCACAAACATTGTTGAACATTATGTAAGCAGCTTAAAGGAGAACTATGGGGTTAAGTCTTTTTCCCATAGTTCTCCTTTAAGAAGGAGGCACTTTAACAGGGAAACACAAGGCAGGTTTTTATCAAGAAATCAAAATTGGAGTGCATTGTTTCACAGGAAAAAGCCACAAAAAAGGGGGGAGGGGGGGTCACAAACATTGTTGAACATTATGTAAGCAGCTTAAAGGAGAACTATGAGGTGAGTGCTTTCCACTCACCTCATAGTTCTCCTTTAAGAAGGAGGCACTTTAACAGGGAAACACAAGGCAGGTTTTTATCAAGAAATCAAAATTGGAGTGCATTGTTTCACAGGAAAAAGCCACAAAAAAGGGGGGAGGGGGGGTCACAAACATTGTTGAACATTATGTAAGCAGCTTAAAGGAGAACTATGAGGTGAGTGGAAAGCACTCACCTCATAGTTCTCCTTTAAGAAGGAGGCACTTTAACAGGGAAACACAAGGCAGGTTTTTATCAAGAAATCAAAATTGGAGTGCATTGTTTCACAGGAAAAAGCCACAAAAATATTGTACACGCTCAGTGCAGACAATGTAAGCTTTAATGGGCTGCAGTATTTAGAGTGAGACACCATGCAGGTTTGAAGTCAAAATTAGAATTATTATTTTACAAAGAAACCCACAAAAGTTTTACAGACTTGATGCACACTATGTAAGCGCATTTACTAGGCCGCAGTTTCAGAGAGAGACCCCATGCAGGTTTTAATCAAGAAATCAAAATTAGAGTGCATTGTTTCAGAGAAAAAAAAGACACCAAAATTGTACTGAATCGATATACACTATGTAAGCTGCTTTAGTAGGCTGCAGTTTTAAAACGAAACACCATTCAAGTTTATAATCAAGGAATAAGGAAAAAGCCGAAAAAATATTACAGCCTCAATGCACCAATGTATGTGGTTTAGGTCAGAGCATCAGCCAGAGACACCACAGAGTTTTATATCAAAATAATAATGTTTACTTCACAGAAAAAGCCACGAAAACTGTACAGATGTGATGTACACTATTTAAGCAGGTTTAATACGCCACCGTTTAAGAGGGAGGCACCTCACAGTTTTGTATGCAAGAAATAAAATTTAGAGTGTAGTATTTCACAGAAAAAAACTCACAAAAATTGTAGAACACAATGCACAGTATGTAAGCAGCTTTAGTAGGCCTCAGTGTTAGTGGCAGACACCAGGCAGTTTTTATTCTAGTTAACAAACTTGAAGAGTGTATTTTTTTCATAGGAAAAAGCCACACAAATATTGTACAGGTTCAATGCAAATTATATAAGCTGCTTTAGTAGGCTGCAGTTTTTAGAGTAAGGCCCATGCAGCTTTGAAATAAAAATTAGATTGTATTATTTTACAAAGAAAGCCACAAAAATTGTACAGACTTGATGCACACTATGTAAGCGGATTTAGTAGGCCGCAGTTTCAGAGGGAGACACCAGGTGGCATTTAAGCAAAAATGTAAGATTACAGAGTATTATTAGCCAGAAAATAAGCCACAAAAATTGTGCAGATGTGATGCACACTGTGTAAGCCTCTTTAGTAGGTGGCAGATTCAGAGGGAAAAGCTAGGCAAGTTTTAATCAAAAAGCCAAATTAGAGTATTATTTCACAGGAAAAAAACATAAAATGTGTCAAGACTCAAATCACACTATGTAGGCAGCATTAGTAGGCCACAGCTTCAAAAGGAGAGATGAGGCAGGTTTTAATCATGGCATTAAAATTGGAGTATTATTTCACAGGAATAAGCCACAGAAATTGTACAGAATTGATGCACACTATGTAAGCAGCTTTAGTAGGATGCAGATCCAGAGGGAGACACCAGGCAGGTTTAATCATGAAATCAGATTGTATTATTTCACAGGAAAAAGCCTTAACAAATCTACAGAGTTGATGAAAACTAAATGACCTACATAGTTTGTGATATTCTATGCTTCTCAGCTCCATCTGGTGGGAGAATGCTGTGCAAACAGCATTAATCTATCATATGTCTGAGCAAATAATTTATAAATCCTCCCCTATGTAACAGTTTTACTAGGCCGCAATTAAAGAGGCATAGACCTGGCAGGTTTTGGCATTAAATAAAAATCAGAGTGTACTGTGCAATCTCCGGGATCTGGTTTAGCCTGGACTCCAAGTATCCTAACAATAGGTAATAGAATAAAATATACTTCCATCCAAAAAATAAAACCTTCAAATCTCTAAATCTAAACCCCAACCCTTTTTCTGCTTTTTAAAACTAACTAAAAAAACCCCAAGGTGGAGCCCAGCAACTAAGCAGCAACTGAAGTTACTGCTGACACACTCGCAAAGGTAATACTAGAAGGACTGTTAGGCCTATGCAATGTGAACACAGGTGGGAGTGCACAATATTATGCAGCGCACAACAGTGCAATTTACTTTAATGTGACACAATATAGCACTGTGTATAGCACTTTTTCAGCAGCACTGCATAGTATAGTGGCAACTATTTCTCCCTGGAAATACTCTGTCAGCTATTCCTACCTACTTCAGGTCTCTCCAGCACACACTGACAAAAGGCTGTTGGGAACCCTGACTTCTACAGGGAGAAACATAAGGAAACTCTCATTATTGGCCCTTCTAAGCCATCTAACTACAGTTTAGGCCAAGAAGTGCATTATTGGTAATTGGTTGCATTGATGGCGAGTGGCTGCATTAGTACACCATTTTTCCGAACTGCAAACAACTTTTGGGTTCAAATCAAACTCATGTTGGACCCAAAACTGAAGCTTGTTCCGGCCCATTATTTTCTATATCAGTGACAATAATCACCAAGACAGGAGGTGAATCTCCCCAGTGAGGATAATAAAAATATGACTTGGTCTAACCCTCCCTGCTCTAAAAAAAATCTTGCTTTTACATACACCTTAGCATCTGCCATATGACCTTCTTAGCCATGAGTTCAAGAATATAAATATTTTTTATGTATTGCATGCAAGTTATGCACTTTGGTGTGATGCCGTGCCATTCATTTTGAATGGAACCCCAACACTCCTTCTCAGTGGATGTGTTTTGCAGTGCAGCGCAACACTTGGCAACGTGGGTTGTGGTGTGCTGACAAAAATGCTGCATTTGTGTGCTGACAAAAATGCAACATGTACCTTTTTATGTGTTTTGGTACATTAGGTAAATTAACTTTGTCCCAAATAAGCAAGGTGAGCAATTTTAATGTGCTATTGCAGCGCAACAGTGTGAATAGGCCCTTTCCATTTGCTGAGCTATGACCCCTTTGCACCATTTTACTGAGTCTCAAAAACTAAACTTCTATGTAATTTACAAATATTTGAAGAAGAACAGAAGAGGCCATGAATAGATTGTGAAACCACTGCTTCTCTCTGATTATAAAGCAGAAGTTATTTCATCTCACCAAACACATTGTAACCTGGAAATCAGTATGCAAGGGTTTTACAACATAGGTTGGTGTTTCAAGCTGAGACATAGCATTGTAATTACCTTCTCATAACTTTTGCCAAAGCACTGAAACAGGAGTCACTGTTCTTTCTCAAAGTACTAATCAGATTTTAGTGCAAAAAAAATAAACTGAATACTTGAAAAATTACCACCAATGTGAAAAAAGTTAACTTTAAGTTTCTCACAACAGATGGGAACTATGTGCAGAGCATTATGTTAGTGTGGGGTAGGAGGTAATAACAGATTTAATATTTTTAGGCTTAGATACAAAGTCATATTGTAAAGATTTATGAGTGTGAAGTTCCTCTATCAATATTGTCCCCTCATTGACTGACCTGAAGTACTCTTAAGGTGCTCATACACTTTACAACCCTCGGAAGACTTTTGTCTTGCGAGGGTTGGAAAATACATAAAAAAACGTACGATCTGCCCATCTTGGACAGGCAGATCGTATTTGCGATCATCCGATGACTGCAATTTGCAGCGGTGACATTCCCAGTCCCTTTTTGCCGTATAGATGTGGGGCGAGCAATGCTCCTCCCCACCACTGATTGGGTTGAGAGTAGGGGGTGGTGGTCATGGTTTTGAGCGGGTCTAGTTGAAAACGAACGAACGGGCAGTCTTCTCTCGATCATGTTAAAAACCAGCCGAAAATCGTACGATTCTTGGCTTGTTTTTCAACATGCTCGAAATACAAGTCGTGCGACCGTACATTAGAAACGGTCGCACGCCTTCCATACACTGCACCATTCTCGTACGAGAATCGCGGGAAATCCTGGGATCGTACAATAATCGCTTGTAGTGACCTGCACTCATCCGGTGTGGTACAATGCAGATCACTGCTAGATCTATGGTTTATGAGTTATGAGTTTACAAAGGGGTTGGAAACTCCCTGTTAATAGTTGTAAAGTACTAAAAAAAAAAATGTGTTTAAATTTTTTTAAATATAATGCATAAACAAAAACTCTAGAGCCATTGTTTATGGTTAACTCTAAAGTGATAAGCTGAAAAGCTTTTTAAAGTGTCACCTATGGAAAAGTTTGGGTTTCATAATTAGTGATGAGGCTGGGCTTAGTGTTCACCTGATTTCAGCTAGACCCGCTCAAAACCATGACCACCACCCCCTACTCCCAACCCAATCAGTGGTGGGGAGGAGCATTGCTCGCCCCACATCTATACGGCAAAAAGGGACTGGGAATGTCACTGCTGCAAATTGTGTCACTGATTGTGGTGGTCAGAGTTTGGAGCGGGCATGGGGGAACTCAGACAAGTCTAGCCTCATCACTATCTGTAAATTGTCACTGTTTCACAGATGTGTACATTTTATGGCTTGAGATATATATATTAGAGGTGCACCGTAATGGAAATTTTAAAACTGAAACGAAACCGAAATTAAAAAAAATTGTCAGGCTGAAACCGATACCAAAAATTTTTTTTATTTACATTTTTTTCACATTTTTAAAATATTTTATAGGGGTCTAAACAGACCCCTGATATTTCCCTTTTAAAATATATTTTTCTGTATCCCCTGTTACAAAATGAACAGGATTCCTCTATACTGAGTGTTCCTGTTCATTCATAACATGAGAACATTGTGTGTTTACTATAACTATGAATGAACAGGAGGTGATGTAGAGCACTTCCCATTCATTCATAATTGAGGATATAGTCACCATACCATGTCCTCAATTATGTACAAACACTCAGCGATCACTGATCGCTGAGTGTTTGTACCTCGCTCTCCTCTCTGACACGCTGTCACAGGAGGCTGAGCGAGGGGAGCAGGGAGGAGAGCTCTGCCTCCTGTGACAGCGCGGCCTGTCTCCGCCCACACACCGCTCTGCCGGACTGTGATGGGAGGCTGAGCGGTGTGGGAGGAGACAACGGCCGCTCACAGTTCTCTCCTCCCACAGCGCTCGGCCGTCAAAGTTTTCGCTCCTCCCCGGTGGGACACAGAGCAGCGCCCAGCAGGGAGGAAAGAAAGCAGGGATGCGTCGATGTATCGGCAGGAAAATTGCACTTTTGGCATTATGCCAAAAGTGCCATTTTCGGCCGATATGTTTCGGCGGCCGATATATCGGTGCATCCCTA
>NW_017306921.1:2761-3477 GCF_000935625.1 Nanorana parkeri | reverse complement strand
TATATATATATATATATATATATATATATACACAATTTGACACAATGTCATATTTTATATTTTACAAATAAAGTAGTAATTTTATTGTGTTTGTGTGCGCTAAAATTATTTTGAATGTTTATTTTTTACTGTATATATATATATATATATATATATATATACACAATTTGACACAATGTCATATTTTATATTTTACAAATAAAGTAGTAATTTTATTGTGTTTGTGTGCGCTAAAATTATTTTGAATGTTTATTTTACTGTTGCAACCTCCCAGCTCCTCCTGGTGGTTGCTTGCTGCCAGTGCACCTTTCCCAGACTTCTTTCAGCTGTGGGCTAATGAGCCTGACCACACAGCCTAAGCACCTCTACCTGACTACATTATCATCTGTGGGCTAATGGGAAATATCACTACCCAATATTATGCAGACTTTAACGGCATATGGACGTTTAACGAACTTCAAATTAAACTTCAGTAAATCTGAGGCGCTCAATATATCCATCCCTGCCCCCCGCTTGCACGGTCTTCAGGCCGCATTCCAGTTCAAATGGGCGACATCCCACCACATTAAATATCTGGGGGTATCTATCCCAGCAGACATTCGGAATGTATTCTCTTTGAATTTTGTCCCCATCCAGAAACGTATCAGCTTAGACTTGAAGTAATTCCCCCTCGCCGACCCCCCTTTTTGATTGATGGGACACCCCGCCCGCTGGCA
>NW_017306921.1:0-1710 GCF_000935625.1 Nanorana parkeri | reverse complement strand
AGTACACTTTAAATCCTTTAACAAGGATCTTTTGGAGGGCAAGTCTTGTGCCAGCAGCCGCTGTAATTCCAGCTCGGATTGCTGCAAAGACGTTGGAAGGAGAGGTGTCTGCTCCAGGCTGCTCTGTGGACCCTTCTGTTAGTGGATTGCACTATCACCTTACGGCCTCTCTGGGCCTCCCCGGCTTGGGGATGGAAGGTACGGTTAGTTTGAAAGAACTGAGAGCCACATCAAACAAAACCCTTAATCAGAGGAGGAGATCGATTAGAGGAAAAATTGCAGAGAAAAAAAGAGAGGAGCAAGACATTATCAATAACATGTGCAGTGTTGAAAGCCAGATCACCGAAATTCAGTCTATACTACACCGCAGGGCCACCGGAACACAAAGAGGGACGGCCAGGGAGAGGAGGGCGATAGAAGCTGGAGATAACTCAAGTCTAGAGTCAGAGGTAGAAGCGGGAGCACCGACCTCAGTGACAGAGGCTATGGAGGTGAGAACAAATACAAGCCAGACAAAGCTGAAGCCAAGTACCATTAAAAAGGAGAATGATGGAATATGGTGTCTTGACATCCCAGAAGAGGATAGGAGCCCAGCAATCAAAGAACACCTGCTCAAGTTTGGGAATGACTTGTGCAAAGGAAACGTGAAGACAAGAAAGAAGAAAAAAAACACTGAGGCCTCTGAGAGGAGCAGGGGATCGGGTGGATCAGGTGAGGAGGGTGAGTTCATCTACTCTGGGGTAATTGTCCCGGTAAGTGACTCGGTCACATTCGTGCTTGGGGAGACGGCTCGCCCTCCTTGCCTTGGACCTCCTGGGCCCTGCAATACCACCTCCCTCTGTGTGGCTAGGGAGACCGTCCCCGCTGGTATTGGTATCAGTGAGCCCATGGAGCGGCCCTTTCCTGTGTTCCTTCCCAACTTTCTGACTTACCTGTTCCCCCTTTGGTGCCTGGTGTAGTCAGGCAGGGAGACCCAGGGTCTGTCCAGATGGGGCAGGCCCTAGGAATCCATCTGGAAGCTGCTGATGCCAAGATGGTGCCCATTGGGGCGTTTAAAGATGGTTCTAGGACGACAGAGGTAGAGTCTGTCGTCATTTCCGGTGTGTATACCGCCAGTGCGGCCGTTTCTGGTATGTGTGATGTCACTTCCGGGGCCCACTGGAGGTCACTTCCAGTGCACTGGACATCACTTCCAGTGGGCTGGGTGTCACTTCCGGTGTGCAAGAGGTCACTTCCGGTATACAAGGTTTTATTTCCAGTTCATGTGATGCCACCATAGATGGAAGTCGGACAAATTCAAAAGAAAATGGAGGTACAGTTTCTGTCTTGGATACCACAATGGGTATTTCACCATTGGGCTCTGTGCTTAGGGCTGATTCCCATTCTCCTGGGGTGGCTGATGGGGTCCCTGGGGTTGCTGGAGGGGGTGAGGTCTTGCCAAGTGCTTCGGTACCTGGCACCTCTACTGATTCCACAAGGTCTGTAGTCGCTCAGGGTGCTGGGAATTTTGGGAAAAGCGCAGATGGTGTGAGCTCAGATGGTTTGCAAACCAGCCACAGCCATTCACAGACAGTGTGTAATAATGTCACTAATAAAAGTACTTCTGTTACAGGTACTGAACCCATTAGTGTTCCTCTACAGGGTCCCAGTCTCCCCCTGGTAATGTTACTAGTGAAAGTACTTCTGTTACAGGTACTGAACCCATTAGTG
>NW_017306920.1:947086-951011 GCF_000935625.1 Nanorana parkeri | reverse complement strand
TCCCTTCCTCCGAGTCAGCCAGGGGTTTATATGTGTAAGTCTAATCACGTATTCCTGTCATTATCATCCTTTCCTAGGACTGATCCCCGCAGACAAAGACAGTGCTTCCTATTTGCTGAGGAACAAGAAGTGTGGAAACGCAGTAGTCATCGCAGTGGGCGGAGCTCCTGAATCACTGGACGCACGACCTGGCGCTTTCACATTGCTAGCAAAAAACAGGAAAGGATTTGTCAGGCTGGCCATAGAACACGGGTAATGCTATTTAATGTGTATGTAACGCCTAATGATGAAATTGTCATGTTTGGTCCCTTTTTATCTGTTAAATAAACAACTGAAAACATTTTCTTATATCTGTTTTCTAAGTGCAAAAAAAAACAGAAATTCAGAACTATCCCGTGTCTTGAACACACTCCCTGTGTGATCTCAATAGGTCTAATCAGCCCTCCCGGTCCTTATCTCACAACAAAACAATTCCCTTCTACGCAGTGGAGAATAGAATAAAGAGGAGGGTTTCAGTAGTTTAACAAAAGACATCTGGGCAGGGCTGACACCACCCAGTCCAGAAAAATGCTGTGTTTTATCAGCTCACAAAGGGTTTAGGAGCTGAGTGCATTTGTGGCAGATCAATGGGTATTTTTCTGTACTTGCAGGGTCTTTAAAGGGATAACACACAGGGGAATGTGCAGTAACTTCAATCTATAGCATATGGGGTTTTTTTAAATTTTGCCCCGAACTACATTTAAAAGAGAACTACGGGGTAACCTTTTTATCCCATAGTTCTTTTTAAGGTCACAGGAGGACATATACTAACCTCCTCCCTTGACCCCAAGCTCAGTATATAGTGGTCTATTGCCCACTATATAACGAGAGGGCTGCAACCAGGACGGATCCCGACAATACTGTCGAGTTCCACCCAGCTGCGTGAGTGACAGCTGGCTCTGCCTATCTAGAGGCAGAGCCAGCTGTGCCCGTCCCCTCCCCTGTCTGTTCCTCCAGTCAGCACTGGAGGATCGGCGAGGGGAGGGGGAATCCCTGCAGGGAGCGGTGACTGACAGTCACCGCTCTCTGCAGGGAGATGATCAGGAAGTGAGCGAGCGACAGTACATGTTCGCTCACTTCCTAATCTATAGAGCCGACCTGTGACAGTCTCAATGTAAAGATAGAAGTCACCAGCACTCACTTGTTTGTATATATCTGTAACTCGTCAGAAGATGTAACCGGTCTGTGTCACACAGGGACACAGGGACAGTTTCAATGTCACACTCACCTCATAGTTCTCCCTTAAATATTACATTATAACAGTTGTGTCCAGGCAGCTCATTGGATAATATTGGGCAGATACTGAACCACATGGGCATTTGAAGCCCAACTTCAGCCAAAACGTTTTCTTTTATTTTGGATAGAGCAGGCCAAGCTTGGACCTTCTGTTGGGTATTTCTATTTCTATTGGGGAGTAATAGGACATCTCTTCCAATTCCTACCACTGCTGGAAGAACCAGAAGAAACGGGTGATGGCAAAAAGAAGAAGAAAAAAAACGTTGGGTATAGATGTTTTAACAGAAAACAGATACCCGGGAGCTTGGGAGCTAGCGGGCTAGGGGACTACAGTTCCTGGGGTTTTGTTTTAAATAACGCCTGTGTGTTTTGGCGCCTTAGGACTCTTGTTTTTATTATACACACTATAACATTCTTCTTCTTGTCTATATTTCCCTTTAGGGCATCCTTGGTTCCGGTGTTTTCCTTTGGAGAAAACGAGCTCTTTGACCAGGTGGAAAATCCCAAAGGCTCCTTCCTCAGATCGGTGCAGGAGAAGCTGCGGAAGATTATGGGCGTAGCTCTGCCGCTGTTCCACGCTCGAGGCGTTTTTCGGTACAGCTTCGGTCTGATGCCCTACAGGAGACCAATTTACACCATTGGTAAGTTGTCCTTTCAAAGATTTGCAATAATGAGTGTTATTGCTTTGCTGGGCAAGCTGTAGATTTCTAGAGTATGAGGGCCTACAAATCCCAGCAACTATGTTATGTAGTTGTTTTGTATTGTATTTTAAAAAAACTTAAAGTAACACTAAAAACTCAGGAGTTCCTAATAACAATGTATCTTATTTGTGTATCACTCGGCTGTAGATCCTCCAATCATCTCTGAATTGGTGCTGACACTGTCCTTCCTTCTGGAGGGGGGCTACTTTTGTTCCCCATGGTCCCTGTCTGTGTGGTAAAGTAGTCACCGCTCCAAGCTCGCTCCTGTGCTTAACTACAATCTCAATACAAATGAGTAAACTAAACATGAGACTGTAGTCCATCACAGGAGTGAGCTTGTAGTCCATCACTGACCTAGTGTTGCCAGCGGCATGGCTAAGTGATTTGAAGTGGAATTATTATGGCAGATGGGCAGTCCTGCATTCTAGGAACAGATCTGAATAATGAATGAGCAGCAGACACTACTCCATAGTGGAAAGAACGGAGGGTAACAACGGTTCTCTATCAGTGAAGCGGAACAATGTGACATATAAACCAGCACAGTGGAATATACAACAGGAATAGACGCGTGTTCTCTGATACCTGAATTAGTATTGGGGTTAATGGACTGTTTCAAGTCAAGATGAACAATTTATAACCTGGAAACAAATATTGGCCATGAAGGTTTAATGTGTTCATCTGGCTCTACAAAATACAACTATATGCTGATAATGGTGCCGGGCTGGGCAAGCCATCCAGTTAATTACGGGTATAACTAAATTATATTAAAAAAATAATCAAAAAACATTGTGGGGGAGGGCGGGGGATTTATCAAAACTGCAGCAGACAAAACCTGGAGCAGGTGTGCATGGCAACCAACCAGCTTCTCTCTTCAGTTTGTTTTCAAGATTTGAAGCCCCCCCGTGGGCCCGTTCAGCAGTGATCTCTCGATCATGTTAAAAACCAGCCGAAAATCGTACGCTTCTCGGCTGGTTTTCCAACATGCTCGATGTACAAAAGTTGTGCGACCGTTTAACTGAACAAACTGAAGAGAGAAGCTGATTGGTTGCCATGCACATCTGTTCCAGATTTTGTCTGCTCCAGTTTTGATATATTTCCCCCATTGTTTTGAAATGCACTTTAAGCTGACTTGCTGACTCAAAGGACAAATGAAATGGAAAATTCAAAACCGAAACGAAACCGAAATAAAAAAAATTGTCAAGCCCAAACCGAAAATGTTTTTTATTTAAATAGAGAGACGCCAGCCGCTCACAGCGCTCTCATCCCGCAGTGCTCTGCCGGCTGTCACACTTTCTCTCCTCCCCGCTGAGACAAAGCAGCGCACAGCGGGGAGGAAAGAAAGAACGGATGCGCCGATGTATTGGCAAGAAAATGGCACTTTCGGCATTGAGCCAAAAGTGCAATTTTCGGCCGTTATGTTTCGGCGGCCGATATATCACTGCATCCCTAGTATCTATTACTTTCTTTCCTCCCCGCTGAGACAATGTAGCGCACAGCGGGGAGGAAAGAAAGAACGGATGCGCCGATGTATCGGCAAGAAAATGGCACTTTCGGCATTGAGCCGCTGCATCTCTAGTATCTATTTCCGGCAAACAGTAGATATATGCAAAAACATATTTTTTTAAAAAGTTAACAAAAAGGTTAAAACTTACCTGAGTCTCCGCCGCGTGCTCCCATCAGAAGATCTGAAGATCCTCGAGCGGCCGCAAAGGATCATGGGGCGGGCACATGCGCAGTTCGAGCAAGCCTGCGAGAGCGGGGATCAGGTAAGCAAAAGTATTTTTCTCAGGTACCCCAGGGAGGAACTACACCGTGCGGGAAATGGGTACTCGACCCACCCGGAGTCAAAGGAGGTGGTCAAGGAGCAGTGAAGTGGCAACATTTCAAGCCACGGGCCCCTGAAAAGGTAAGTATATTGCCTCTTTTTTTAGCCTCAAGGCTTTTAGATA
>NW_017306920.1:925832-946959 GCF_000935625.1 Nanorana parkeri | reverse complement strand
GCAGTCACTTAAATCTAATTAGCCGCATGTTCAATTGCACGGGCGGATTTGCGCCGGGAATCCGCGCCAGATCCGTCCGCCATGACTGGGGTGCCATTATGATCGGCTGCGGTGGGCGACTCCGTGACTGCTGTTTTGTGCACGATTGCCCTTGCTGCCAGGAGTCACTCAGGTGTGAACCTAGCCTCAGTCTTGCACAGTTGTAGCGGCTCCTCTCCTGGACTGGAATGGCTTCCTCTGATATCACTGCACACTGCGAGCTTCTCACAATTAGAGGCTGCAGCAAGTCAGATAGAGCCCGCCTCATTTCCTGGCTTGGCGACGTTCATCATCATTTAGCTCTTCCCTCAATGGCCCCGCCCGTTTCATTTATTGGATTCCAGTTCCTTCAATCGTGCAGCCTCATCATCACACGTGGGCGTTACCTAGGGTGGTCCGCATGCAAACACAGCCTGCTTAGGAACAGCTGACTCCTGCACACTGACATGCACCCACATCAAGGTCATTTATATTTGCATAACTCCTCCCAAGAGCCAGCCCACTGCTTGCATCAGGTCCAATGCCTTTTAAAGCCGGTACTGAGGCAGGGCGCTGTGAAGTTGTCTACAGCACCTTCCACTAGCGATGATCTGCCTGCATGGCATAGAAAAGCACAAAGACCCAGTGAGTGTTTGAACTTCTTGCACAGCCTCACAGAGAAACACAAGCACACAGTCTGATATGCATGCTGCACATGGCTTGGCTAAAACAGGAAGGAAGCCACAGCTTTATTCTCCACCTTATTTAATACAACTGAGTATCTACACCATATATATTACAGATCTTATAAACACTGCCATCTAGTGGCCGAAAATGTATACTGCAGAAGTTGTTGCTATACACAATAATGTGTATTCTAACAATGATGACATCACTGAGACCAAAATAAGATATGAGATAAAAATGCAAGTTTTATTTAAAATGTATTAGTATTTTTTTTTTTAGGGGAAGGGGAAGAGGAGGAACCCGGGAAGGCAAAATAGATGAAACTTTAGCTTTAAGCGCAATGGTTCCTTTCCAGTGCAATCAGCTCATTGAATATTTGTCCTTGTCCGGAGCTCCTTTACCTCGAGGAGAAGGATGAGGGACACTCTGGATCTTGCTGACAAGCTTGATGTGATGACAACACGTCCGATAGATGGATAAATAATTCCCCTTGTGTCCTGCACTAATGTGACCTGCAAACAGTACATTGTACTCCGTGTTCCTTTAGATCCTGTTACATGCCGGCTGATGTCAGGTTCAGTATTATTAGAAGAAGCTAATTGCACTAATGTCCCCTCCTAGGCAGTGTTATGTAAAGTCAACACCAGGGGGGAGGGGGGGGATGATCTCTGCCGTCAGGCTTGTCTTGTGGGGCCGCTTTTTCCATATTGTGATGTTATAAGCAGCTGCCAAACCACAACTGCGGCCAAAACCAGAGCAGGCAGTGGTCAGGACCTTTGTTAGGTTTTTATAGCTGAACGGATTTCCTCTTATTTCCTGGCCTGGTGACACCGGGACAAGAGATGAGAAGGTACGAGTGTCTCCCTAGGACCCGTATTCCTGTAAGCAGGGCCAGATTTCACACCAGGGCACTGAGGTCTGGCCTAGGGGCGGCAGGGAGTAGAGGGGCAGCACAGCCGCAGGGGGGTAGTTTTTTCCACATTTAGCCCTGCTTTGGAGCAAGCAGGGCTAAATGTAGAGGGGGGAAGGCGCGTCTCTTTTAGTACAATTGATCCTGGTGATGCCGCCAAGGTCACTTGTAATATGCCTGCAGGTCTGCCCCCCTCCTGCCTCTCTCCCCACCGGCTGCCTCTCTCCCAGTTGGCCGTCTCCCTCCCCGCCGTGGTCTTCGGGGTCCTCCACTCTTCTGGGTTGACCCCGGACCACAGCACATTCGTTCAGGATGGAGAGCAGTTATGAGAGCGGAGAACGTTCAGCCAGGGAATGAGTCTGGCTCTGTCTGACTTGCTGCTGCATCTAATGCACAATGTCCAGGAGAGGAGCTGGTACAACAGTGCAAGACAGATATAAGACTGAAGACAAGGCCGGAGCTCATATACAAGACTGAAGGGAAGGCCGGAGGTAAGATATAAGACTGGAGGGGAGGTCGGAGGTCAGATATAAGACTGAAGGGAAGGCCGGAGGTCAGATAGAAGACTTAAGAGAAGTCGGAGGTCAGATAGAAGACTGAAGGGAAGGCCGGAGGTCAGATAGAAGACTGAAGGGAAGGCCGGAGGTCAGATAGAAGACTGAAGGGAAGGCCGGAGTTTGATAGATAAGAAATATTTCTAGGACCAGGACGGTGAAGAATGAAGATTCTCCAGAAGTAGGAAACATGTTACAAAATGTAACGTCTCATCTTATCTTAGTGTTACACCAATGACCCGAAAATTATTCTTTTCCTGGCGTGCATGGGGATACCCAATATGTGTACCATTAATGATGTTTATGTATATACAGGTAGGGGAGGCCGGAGGTCAGATATAAGACTGAAGGGAAGGACGGAGGTCAGATAGAAGACTGAAGGGAAGGACGGAGGTCAGATAGAAGACGGAAGAGAAGGCTGGAGGTCAGATAGAAGACGGAAGAGAAGGCTGGAGTTTAGATATAAGACTGAAGGGGAGGCCAGAGGTCAGATATAAGACTGAAGGGAAGGACGGAGGTCAGATATAAGACTGAAGGGAAGGACGGAGGTCAGATAGAAGACTGAAGGGAAGGCCGGAGGTCAGATATAAGACTTAAGAGAAGGCCGAAGGTCAGATAGAAGACTTAAGAGAAGGCCGGAGGTCAGATATAAGACTGAAGGGAAGGCCGGAGGTCAGATATAAGACTGAAGGGAAGGCCGGAGGTCAGATAGAAGACTTAAGAGAAGGCCGGAGGTCAGATAGAAGACTGAAGAGAAGGCTGGAGTTTAGATATAAGACTGAAGGGAAGGCCGGAGATGAGATATAAGACTGAAGAGAAGGCCGGAGCTCAGATATAAGACTTAAGAGAAGGCCAGAGGACAGATAGAAGACTTAAGAGAAGGCCGGAGGTCAGATATAAGACTAAAGGGAAGGCCGGAGTTCAGATATAAGACTGAAGGGAAGGCCGGAGGTCAGATAGAAGACCGAAGGGAAGGCCGGAGGTCAGATAGAAGACTGAAGGGAAGGCCGGAGGTCAGATAGATCTGCACAAACTCTACCTGGAGAAGCTGAGCGAATTGTTCGAGGAGCACAAAACTCAATACAACGTCCCGGCTGACAAACATCTAACATTTGTATAAAGACTGCGGGAAGCCCAAGTGACTCTTGTTTACACTTACCTCTGGCATAAGGAGAGCCCAATGTCATGTAGCCCAAACTTTGCTTAGGATGACCAGTCACCTAGGGGGCATCTGTAATAATCTGAACCTCCGCTATTGGGATAGTATAATAGAGCAACCTTTCCTCTATGGGATTAGAGGAATGTTTTCAGGGAGGTTTTTTGTTGTTAACTTGTATTCTCTCCCTGTCAGAGTAGAAGTATTGGGCTGTAAGGGTGTCCTAACTTCTGCCCGAGCTCAGTGCTTACAACAGAGACAAAAAAAGTGTCATAAAACAAAGCTGCCATCAGGGATGAATTATAGAAAACTAAAGGCTTAGGAACTTAGGGATGGATGTGTGTGCTGATATTTAGTTGTATTCACCCCCTGTCAGAGCAGCCATGTCAGCTAAATGTCAGGCTGTAAGGGCCGCACAGAGGCTGACCTGCCTCTTGCCTCAGCTAGGAGCTGATTTCCAGTCTACTGGAAGACAGTCGAACACTGAGAGGGGAATTTATCAAAACTGGAGCAGACAAAATCTGGAGCAGTTGCCCAGGGCAACCAATCAGCTTCTCTCTTCAGTTTGTTTTCAGGATTTAAAATTGAAAGAGAGAAGCTGATTGGTTGCTGTGCACAGCTGCTCCAAATTGTGACTGCTCCAGTTTTGATAAATTCCCCTCACAAGAGTTCGACTGTCTTCCAGGTCAGCCTTTGTGCGGCCCTTCAACCTGACATTTAGCTGACATGGCTGCTGTGACGGGGAGAGAATACAACTAAATAACAGCACACACATCCATCCCTAAGAAATGAGGCTGAACAATTTTGATAACTTAAGAGTGGAGATTCAGATTGCTGCAAATGCCCATTCCTGATTGGTCCCCTTTAAACCAATTTCTATCATTGTAATGCCAATATATAAGGTGCGCTAACCTGGTTACAGCAATGTAGACTAAATAATCCCTCAAACGTTCCTGGGCTGTTTCAGACCCACTGACACCATACTGGAGTAGTCTCACCATGGCCTGACGTATGCTTCTTGATTGGCGATACCAGTCTATTGCTCATGAAATTAGGCATTCCCGGCATCCCTACAGATCTGTATTTTCCCACTAGTACACCGATATATTCGAAAAGCAACAAGAAGTAACATTTTCTATTGTAATCAAATGTTTCATTGTGGCCCAAAGGAGATTATTTCCTCACCAGCAAAAAAGGCTCTGAGACCAGAAGAGACAACTGTACAGAGAGGGACTATTGGAATGCTGCCATGGGTCCGGAGATAAAAAACCTTTCTGTTGGTTGTTACATAATTACTACAGCACGCTGCTTCCTTTTGCTGGATCATCCATATCAGTAGTGCGAACATCAGACAAAAACAGACCACCCATGGAGAAGGTGCATTGTACACTTTTTAGATTTTGGGTCCGCTGTAAAGCGTATTATTTGTGACAATGAGACTGTCACAGGTCGGCTCAGTAGATCGGGAGGTGAGCGAACACATACCGGCGTTCGCTCACTTCTCAATCCTGTCACGGCTCTCTGCCGTGACAGGGGGAGGGGCTGGATTCCGCCTCCCCGCTCCGCCAGCGCTGACTGGCAGAACGGACGGGGGAGGGGGCGGGTACAGCTGGCTCTGCCTCTAGATAGGCAGAGCCAGCTGTCAGTCACGCAGCTGGGCGGATCCAGACATAATTGTCAGCTGCAGCCTCTCAGTATAATGCGAGCTGTAGCTTGCGGTATACTGAGCTTAGGGTGACGGGAGGATGCTAGTTTGTGTCCTCCCGTTACCCTAAGGAGAACTATGGGGAAAAGACTTAACCCCATAGTTCTCCTTTAATAGTAAAGACTAGAGCACAGCAACCAGAAATGACAAATGTGCCAATTCTGCTACCCCACCTCAAGTTGAATTTTCAGGAATTCATCCGAATCCGAATTCCGGATCAGATCCGAATCCGATTCCCAAAACGAAACACATGTAGGATCCGAATTCCAAAAACGAAATCCGAAACTAAACGAAACGTAATTAATTTTTAGCCGCTGCACATGTCCAGTCGTCATATTAAATGTTAGTATTTGTAACCAGATGATATCAATGCAAATAAATTCTATTGATGAGTAAACGCTGTGCCAAGTATGATTTCCAATTGCTATAAAGGGATAAGTGGAATCACATGCAGGGAACGCGGCATGGCCACTTTGCTTTGGTTCCCAACCTCCTGCTTGTGCTCTCTGCCTCTGCTGTACATTGTATTTAGCATTGTTCCCATCCCCCTCTCTGTGGACCAGATTAACGCTTCTAAACGTTTTTTTTTTCATTCACGGCACCCCTTATAAATTATGCAAAATTTCAAGGCATCCCAGTCTAAAATATAAAAACTTGATGTGTGGCCCCTTCAAAATCCTTACCAGACCCTTATCCAGGGTGGGGGTTTGGTGTGGATTTTAATGGGGGGACCCAAGAAGTAGGGTTCCTCCTTATCACATTAATGTTCCCCCTTCACATCAGAGCCCCCCTTTTACATTACAATCTCCCCTTTCACATCAGGGTTCTCCTTTACTTCAGGAGCTCCCCTTTACATTAGGTGACACCTTCACATCAGAGCCCCCCTTCATATTTCCCCCTTTACATTTGGAGGCCCCTTCACATCAGAGTTCCTCTACATCTTTAGCTCCTCTTCACATTTGGAGCCCCCTGCTTTTACATCAGAGTCTCCCCCTCTCACACTAGCAGCCCCTCTTCACATCAGATCATGGAGCAATAAAATAAATTTGTGTTGAGTTTTTGTGATACTTTGTGCGGGTCACCTTGCCGGAGACAAACAATAGCTCCCGGCATTGACAGGTACACTTTATATACACCCTTTGCCTGACCTCTCTATACACCGCAGGTCAGGTAACATCAGGAAGGAACAAGTACAAGAATAACATCCACATTTCACAACACTTTGTTCTGTCCCAGTGATAAACACCCGGCATTGCGCAATCGCTGGTTATGATCAGTCCTCGGAAGGTGCAGTCTTCTCAGTTTCCTATCTTTATTCACGATCAGACTTCGGATCAATCGGTTTTCTCTATGTATTGTGTATGTAAACGCTGCTATCCGTGTACTGGCTCCTATAGGAGGAAAGCGTGTTATATGTCCTGTTTCTGCTCCTAGGTGTAAGGGAAGACCTAACACATACCTCTCACCCATACCTTTCCATCTTGAGAAGGAGGGAAGCTCCTAGGGTTGCCACCTGTCCGGGATTCACCCGGACAGTCCGGGATTTAAATGCTGTGTCCGGGTTTCATGGGAGCTGAAATCCGGACACAAGATGTCAGGCAGACGGGGGCAACCAAAATTAAGATAAGAGCTATTGGCCCCCCACTGAAAATAGTTTCAACTATGATAATTACATATGAATGGGCGGCGCTATTTACATATGAATAGGCCGCAACTCATTCTCCCGGAAAAAAATTCAGTGCGTCGCTAGCTTGTAGCTGTTTGGGTTTCACTGGAAGAAAAGGTGGCAACCCGAGATGCGCCCCATCAGGTGACATGCTGAACGTGCAACTGCAAAAGTGGGAGTATCTACACTGCACTGAAAATGGGGTGTGGCTTAACCCTTTTGCTGCCATAGCGTTTTTTGCACATGTTACAATCCACATTATAGGCCGAGTAAATAGATACCCAACATGTCAAGCTTAAAAATGTGTGTGCCCGTGACACGGCAACAAAATACGGTACCCAAAATTGTCCACAGGCGACACGTCAGTTTAGAGTGACCTGTGAATATTGGCCCGAGAACGATTGCTCTCACTCTGTCACACGCTGCAATACCCAACATGTGGAGCACAATTGTTACAGATGAGGTTACGAGTAAATAGATACCCAACATGCCCAGGTTAAAAATTGTTTGCGTCCGTGAAACTGCGACAGAATTCAGTACCGCAAAAAGTCCATAGACAACGTTTTAAAAGCCCCCACAGGTCATCAGTTTAGAGATACGTGTAAATACTGGCCCTAGAATTATTACTCTCACTCTGGCGTGTGCGGCGATACCCAACATGTGTAACGCAATCGTCGTTTTCATACGTAGGCACACCCGACGCGTGTTTACGTGAAGACGCGCATGTTCACAGGGGCGGGGACTTTAAAAATAACGTTTTACAATTATTTTTACATTTATTTCATTTAATATTAAATTTAAAAACTATTATTTTTTTCTTTTAACTTTACCTTAATTGCTATCACATGGGGGGCTTACAAGCCCCCCAGTGTCACCTTTACACTAGAAATAAGCTATTGAAGTGCAGATGGCACTTCAATAGCTTAGTGTTGGGCTTCAGGAGCCGAGCACTGACAGTTCAGGGACCGGAAGTGATGTCATCTCCATCGCTCCCGGGCCCATAGTGCGGGGAGGAGATCGGTGGATGGAGGTTCACCGATCTCCTACCAAGCTTCCCCCCGACACCAGAGAAGCCGGTCCCGCAGGAGGGGCAGCGGAGTCTGGGAGGTAATGTGGCAGGTGTCAGATGGGTGGGGGGTACCAATTTACCAGCCCATGGATCTAGAGGCAGGTCAGTGCCAGAATTGCTTCCAGTGTAAGGCCAACAGTCAGCTTTATACAGGTATGCCGACGGCAGCGAAAGGGTTAAACAGTCAGAGCTTACTTGCTGTATATTAGACATGTAAGCTGCGGAAAAATACGGTTCAGATATTTCGTTATTTCGGGATTTGGATCCGAAATTCAATTCGATTCGGGTTCCGGATTTGGACAAAATCTGAATTTTATGGCAAGACAGGAGGCTTCATGTTTTGCATAACTCTCTTTACTGACTCCCCATAGCAGCAAGAAAAACATCACAGAAAACTGAATAGCCAATAGCAGCACACATCATGTTATAAAATCCGCCAACACAAAGGTACATCTTCTGCCTGTCCTTCCTTTCTAGGCATGCGGGGATTTTTCTCTGACTGCAGCTTTTTTTTTTTTCCCCAACAGCAATTTTCCTGTGGTCACAGTTGTCAGCTGCGGTGGCCATTTTGTTGTAGCCACTGTCTGATCAGAAGGCTGGCACTGTTCTGTCACAAAAGCCAATCAGATTTGCCAATTTCGTCACTTCTGTCGGTGACGTTTCACACTGAAAAGCAGCGCACTGCGCATGTGTCCGGCTTCAATGGGGGTTAATTCATTGCAAATCTGATAGAAAGCCTGTTTTTCTCTGCTTGCACAATCCTTAGCCCCAACTCTGCTGCCATTTTCTTGTGGCCCTTCATCAGTACCGGTGGCCATTTTGTTGAAGCCGCAGTCCTCATATAACACTTCCTCCTTCTGCCGGAGATTTTTTTCTTCAATCTCCTGTCCGAATACACCTCCCTGGATCTGGGTGAGCTCCAACATTACACAGACTGTGCCTGTACCTACGTCTTTGTGGGTGAGCCCCAGCATTTTGCTATGTGCCTTTCTGTTTAGTGGATGAGCCCCACTGCTATCATCCTGCCTCCTACTGTGTTACTGATCAATAAGTGACAGTTCTTACCTATCATGGCAGACTCCACTAGTGCGCCCACCATCCCTTCAGCCGAGATGCAGGCCTGGATTCAGGCGGCCATTAGAGAGACTCTGGCTACTGCCTTACCTCCCACTAATGCCTCTGTACCCACTCAGGTCCGCATCGCCCATTCCTCTGACAACTCCTTTATGTACCAGGCTTCTGGGATCTCTCGTAGAGCAAGCAAACGTCCCTGGAAGGGGTCCAGCAAATCTGCGCACAAAGGCAAGGGCCTTGCTAAACGCACATTAGTCCCTGCCTCGGCGGGACGATCATCTCATGCTTCCGCCTCGGGGGTGGCGCATCGCTACTCTTCTCAGGAGGACGAGGAAACCCAGCCACCTTTGTGTAGTGACGCGGGTGAGCCCCGCAGTCTCAAAGCTGCTGTTGTCCAGCAATGCACGGACCCGGCGGATGCCGATTTGGTGCTTGATCCTACTGGGGAAGCACTCTTTGATCCCAGGTTTATGCGCTACCCTGGGTCATCCGAGTGGACTCCTCCGGATCACATTGCTAGATACCTGCAGGTCTGGCTACGTAAACCCTTAGACAAGGAGGTCCGTAACCTCCTCCGGGCTGAATGCCCTCGACCCACTATCCCGGGCAAGGTTTCCGCTACGCCCGAATTTGACCAGTTCATGGTCACCTACATGAATGAGAAGGGTCGTGACCCCAGAAGGGGTTTAGAAAAGGGGTTAAAGGCTGCACAAGACAAACTGCTTGATGTCTCTGGGCCCATGACACAGGTTTTTGTCCTTGCGGATGAGGCTCTGGCACAATTCACTCCCTTGGATCCTCATTTAATTCTGGATTGGATCCAACGCTCTATCTGCCTGCTGGGCAATGCGAACGCTGCTATCTCTGCTGAACGCCGCCGGGCTGCACTACTGCGTATTGATGCCCACCAGTCTGATATGGCAGAGAAGGAATTGGGCGCCAAAGCTGACGGCAAACTCTTTGGAGAGACCTTCATCACTGAACTCAGAAAGCATGCTGGCTACTTTACGTCCCTTGACAAGGTGGAGAGTTCCCTCAAAAGAGTTTTTCAGCATCCTGGTGTTTTTCACAGGGCTGGTCGGCAAAGGGGCCGTGCCAGCAGCCGTGGCTTCCGAGGCTTCGCAAGACCTCTTCCATCGACCTCCTACTATTCAACCCAGAGGGCACCTTTTCCTCCAGCCAGAGGATTCTTTCGTGGCAGGGGCCACACTACCCGTGGCAGAGGAAGATCATCTGCCGGTAAGTACTCATCGCTTACTTTCTTCCCTTGCAGATCTTCCTGAAGCTGACCAGCTTGCGCCTTTTTCCCAATGCTGGCACCTCATCACCTCCGACAGCTGGGTCCTCCAGACTGTGGAGGGTTTCATAATCAAGTTTGTGTCCCCTCCCCTCCAGATTCAACCTCCGAGGCCCCTTTTCCGCAACCAAGAGGCTCAGCGACTTATTCACATAGAATTGCACGAGCTTAAGTCAAAGGGGGCGATCCAGCCTGCTCCAGATTCCTCTGGTTTTGTCAGCAACATCTTCCTGGTGCACAAGAAGACTGGAGAATTTCGCCCAGTCATCAATCTCCAGGCCTTGAAGGACCACGTAGTTTATCATCATTTCAAGGTGGAAGGAATCCATCTTCTTAGGGATCTGCTTCTAAACCGGGACTGGTTCACTTGCTTGGATCTGAAAGACGCCTATCTTACGGTCCCAGTACACCCAGATTCCAGGCAGTTTTTCCGCTTTTGCTGGCAGTCCCGTCTCTAGCAGAGCACCTGCCTTCCCTTCGGTCTGAGCTCCACCCCTGGTGCTTCACCAAGCTGCTGAAACCGGTGATTGCATTTTTCAGCTCCCATGATATACGATCCATCGTCTATCTGGACGATATTTGTATTTTCAATGCCAACCCAAACAGAATGCAAATTCAAACCTCTTGGTTGATCCATTGGTTGCAGGATTTGGGTTTCATCATCGACATTCAGAAGTCCTCCATCACACCATCCCTGGTGCGGTTTCTCGGTTTCGAGATAGATTCAGTTGACTCCTTGCTTTGGCTTCCTGCTGCCAAAATAGCCGGCATCAAGAGGGTACTCCAGAACGCAGTTCATCAGGCTCATATCTCCCTTCGGTCCTTGGCCAGAATCGTGAGTCTTCCTTCTTCCTCCATTCAGACCATTTTTCCAGGGCCTCTTTATAACAGAGCCATGCAGTGATAGAAAACGCAGTATCCTTGGATCAATCCATCTTACGATCAACTGGTCTCTGTGACAGGCGACGTCTGTGTCGAACTCACGTGGTGGCTTCAACAAATGGATGCCTGGAATGGGACAGCGATCTTCAGTACCCAGCCAGATTTTGTTCTGGAATCCGACGCCTGTCCTTGGGGATGGTGCGCGACCTGTGCAGATGTGGCGACAAGGGGACGCTGGACCCCAGAAGAAAGTTTCTTACACATCAACTGCTTGGAACTTCTAGCTGGCTCTTTCGCTGTCCGCAGTTTCTCCAAGGGTCTCTCGAGCTGTTCTATCTTACTGCGCATGGACAGTATAAATTGCTTGGGTGTGCGCGATCAGAGCAGCTGTCTACCCTGATGAGGGACCTTTACCACTTTTGCTTCAACGGGCGACGAACATCTACCGGGTGGGGACAATTTCACAGGGGATTGGTTCTCCCTGTTTTGGAGGAATGCCAGCGACTGGATGCTGAGCAGGGAAGTTTTTGCTCTTCTCCTCGCTGCCCGCGGACCCTGCACGCTGGACCTGTTTGCCTCCCATTGGAATCATCAACTACCACGATAGTTCAGTTGGCTTCCCGATCTGGACTCGTTGGCTTTGGATGCCTTTACTCAGATGTGGCCACAGGCGGGGGGTTGGCCTTCCCTCTCTTTTTGATGATTTCCCATCTGATTCATCAGGTCCGCCTTCAACGGGTGATCCTCCTTCTCGTCACTCCACTCCAAGCAGGCTCAGCCTTGGTTTCCTACTTAGCTGGAGCTGCTGTGCGTGGACCCTCTCCTCTTTCTCTGGAGCCACCTTCTACAAGACTCGGAAGGGAGCACCCACCCCATGGTGCTTCAGGAACGTCTTCCTCTTGTAGCTTGGGGGATTTCCGGGGCTCCTGGAATCTATCGGGCTTATCACCTACAGCTCACTCCTTGCTTCGAGAATCTTGGGCTCCGGGTACCTGACGTGTCTATGGTTCTGCCTGGGACAGATGGGACAATTGGTGTCTGGCTTGGCAAATCGATCCCTTTACGGCACCTGTGACGGATGTGATACATTTTATATCTGTTCTCTTTGCTGAGGACAAATCCTACCACTTTGTTAATGTGTTCTGCTCAGCTATATCTGCGGGCCACGTCCTCTTGGCTGCTTTACCGATCGGCAGGGATCCCTTACTCTGTTGATTCTTTCGAGGCATCTGCTTGTCTCGGCCTCCTGCTCCTCATTATTGTTTGGGATATCTCAACGTATCTTGTGACATGTTTATTGTTTTACTACTGCATGCACATTATTTTTTCTATGCTAATGCGTCCTGATCTATATTGGTTTTCTGTTACGTTCTCGCTGTTTTCTCTCGTTTCAGTTTAACAGATCGCTGCATCTTACTGTGGTCCTAGTGTTCCGGATGGTGTTTCTCGTTTCCGTTTTTGCCTTGGTTCCTGTTTTTCTCTACCTGTTTCGTCCATGGAGACTGGTTTAAAGAAAGAGGCTGTACCTTTGTGTGGGCGGACTGTATAGCATGATGTGCGCTGCTATTGGTGATTCATTTTTCTGTTTTGTTTTTCTTGCTCCTATGGTCAGTCAATAAAGAGAGTTATGCAAAATATTTGCCTCCTGTCTTTAATAAAATCCTGATTATTTGGTCACGAAGCTAGAATAATCATCAATTTTTGTTAGTTTCGGATGAGTTTACGAATATTCATTGCGAATACCACAGAAAGCCATATACAGATATTATTACTAAAGCTAAGAGTCCCAGACCCGAATGGCATTCTGAAGCTCACAAATGCAATTCGGATCCCGAATGCCATTCAGGTCTAGGAGCCTCAGCTTTAGTATTATATGTATATACTGTATATGGCTCCCATGTTGCGAAAATTAGTATTTGGAGGCATTAAACCGAAAAACATCTGATTGGCCAGAAAAGTCACATGTCCGCTTCAGTTCAGTTTTTGAATGAAATTCAGACGGGGATCAGAAATTCGGAAACAGAAATTCGGATTTGGACACATTCGGCTGCATTGGGATTCGGATGTGTCAGCCTTATAGACACACAAACTACAACACAGGGAATCATTTCTGGGATCCCAACCTGGAAAAAAAGTGATTTCAGGGTGGTGCCCTTCTCATTTCAGGGAGGTGCCCTCTTTCTCCCCCCCCATCTGTGGGGGGAGGGGGGGAGCACCCCCCTGAAATGATTGCAGATAGTAAAGAAGCTATTGCTTCCCTTGCTATCTGCAGGTGTTTATTTTGGTATTCTGAAAGCTGCTGCCGTCAGAATAAAAAAAAAAAAATAGCATAGGAATGAATAGCTAGATTGCTATTGGCTCTTTCAATTTGCAATAGCCAACAGCAAACTGGTTATTGCACCCGCCCCCTCTGCTGCTGTCAATCAGCAGAAGAGGACCTGATGGAGAACTTCAGGTCCTCTTCTAGTGATTGACAGCAGCAGTGGGCGGGTGCAATAGCTAGTCTGCTATTGAGTATTGCAAATTGAAATAGCCAATAGCAATCTAGCTAATTATTCCTATACTGTTTTTTTCTCTCACTGACGGTGGCCGGCGGCCCCGATGTCAGGAACAAACAAAAATAAAACAGACAGCAGGGAAAGGTACTCTGCTAGATCCAGCAGCGTAAACCTTTCCCAGAGTTGTCTGTCATTTTTACAAAAAATGAAACTCTCCCCTTACATCCAGAATATTGACATAGAGCTAACACTACCTTAAAAAAGAACTCCAAGCAACTAAAAAACTTACCCTTGCAGCAGGGCCACATCCACTCTGCAAGGGTTAAGTGCTTGTTTTGGACTAGGGGATAAAGCATATATACTCACCTGACCCTGGCTCCCACTGAGCTGCTAGACCTGTCCCCACAACTTCTCCCCATTGATGGTCAGTGGCAACAAGACCACCCTCCCTGCCCCCGCCCTTCACAACCATTAAGGTCAGTGACAATAAGACCCTCACCTCCCCACTCTGGATGTGATGCCTGTGACTCAAAGTCTTGCAATGCCTTTTGGGACTTGTAGATCTACAACAGCTGGAGGACCGAAGTTTGGTTACCCCTGATGTAGTCTGAGTTGTTTTTTTTTTCTTGGTCCTTTAAGCCGACGTTCTCATTGCCGGTTGATGATGTTCTGTAGGAGAATGCAGCTAGAACATATTAATAATCTCTCTGCTTGGAATGACATGATAAGATACAGTGCAGGTGCAGTCAGCTGTACCGGTCCCGTGTATGTAAACAGCTCCGACCTTTGTAATGCGAGTCTGAAGGTCGGCATTGAGCTCACGGATGTCACAATGTATGTGCGCTGAGGGATTATTCGTTTTTTTTTATTGTTAAACATGTTTCGTTTGATATTACACAACATAGGAAAAAAAGCTGAAAGCTGAACTTCGGGCAGATAAAAATATATAAATTAATGCAGCTACTTTTAATATCTATAGTCTGGACACAGATGCACTTTAATATGTCATTAAATGTGGGAGTATTTTTTAGATTCAAGCACTGTAAGGACCTGAATTTGACTTCACCTCCTCGGTATTAAGGTGCCCATACACTTTACAACCCTCGCAAGACTTTTGTCTTGCGAGGGTTGTAAAGTACTTAAAAAAACGTACGATCTGCCCATCTTGGACAGGCAGATCGTACTTGCGATCATCGCAAGCCCGCCCCCCTGAGGGGCGGGCTTCCGATGACTGCAATGCTGAACGAGCAGTGTGCGCGTGCGCACACCGGCCCGTTCGGCAGTGATCTCTCGATCATGTTAAAAACCAGCCGAAAGTCGTACGATTCTCGGCTGGTTTTCCAACATGCTCGATATACAAAAGTCGTGCGACCGTACATTAGAAACGGTCGCACGCCTTCCATACACTGCACGATTCTCGTACGATCGCGGGATTTCCATACAGTGTATGGGCACCTTAAGCCTCTGTACAGCCGAGCTCGGAGGGAGAAGCAGCACAAAGAGCCAGTCAGTTATGCTGCAGTGCTCATCAGTCTGCTGCTTCCCCTTTCGCTGTCCAATCACAGGCTGGGGAAGGGATAATTCTCCTAAATGGAAAACCAAGTCTCCTACACTGCTCAACAGGGCTGTGTGATGTGGCATACCTGTGAAAATCTCGGGACTGCATGGACAGAAATACAAATCCTATGGCATCTAAACCAGCTCTTATATATGTATCACATCTGTGTACAGTATTTGGCCGTTTGTCTGGAGTTTAGGTTTAAAGGCGACCTGACAAATTTTTTTTAGTATGGTCATAGACTTTTATATTAAGGTTACCATTAGTCCCCATTTCCCAGGGATAGTCCCCATTTTGAGAGGTCTACCCCGGGAAACAAATGTCCCCTGTGGCAGAAGTGAACTGCAGTCATATACATCCAGTTTTGTATATGCTGTGATGGCTGCCTCTAGCACTCGCTTACTACTGACCCCTAAACCCTGCATTACTTACTACTGACCCGTGAACTCTGCATCACTGACCCCTGCGTTACTAGTGAGTTCTGAACTCTTCCCTACTTGCTACTGTCCCCTTCTCATGACCCCTGTACTCCATGCATAACCTACTTATGACCCCTGTACTCCATGTGTTACCTACTGATTACCCCTGTGCTCCATGCGTTTCTTGCTCCTGACCTATTTATTCCATGTGTTACCTACTCCTGACCCCTGCACTCTGTATGTTACACACTACTGATTCCTGCTCTCTTCTCCATGCACTCTTGACCCTTCAAATCCATGCATTACATACTTCTGATTCCTGCACCCTGTGCAAGGCAGAAGTGCTAACCAGGGGCGTTCCGAGGTGGGGTGTCACCCGGAATGGATATCGGGTGACACCCCCACCGTGACATCATCGCGCATGCGTGGGCATCTTGGTGATGGACGCCGGCAGAGAGAGAAGGGGATGTTTACCTGGTGGGATAAGGTATGCTGCCTGGTCCCCTCCTCTCTCCTGCAACTGTCGGGCTCTCGGTCCATGACCTAGTGCCTGACTTATCAGAGTGGGTGACACCAAAGTGACTGTCAGTCATTTTGGTGTCACCACTCCAATGCTGTTACCCGGTTCCCCCCCCTTGTGACACATCTGGTGCTAACCCAGGAGTGAACAACTTCGGTCCACCAGCTTTTGCAGAACTACAAGTCCCATGAGGCATTGGAAGACTAACAGTTACAAGCATGACTACTAGGGGCGCAGGCATGTTGGGATTTGTAGTTAAAGCACAGGTGGAGGGCCAGAGTTGCCCACCCCTGTGCTAACCACTGAGCTATACAGCAGAGCTCTCTCTGCGGGAGGAGAGAAGCAGCAATGGGAGCCAATCGGCTGTGCAGAAGTGCTAGCAAGGAACATGCTGATGGGAGGAAAGAGTGACAGGGAGAGGCGCACATCAGTTTGCTGCTTCTGCTTTTACTGTCCCATAAGTGTTACCTAACTGCAGCAGAGATAGATGAGGTCTCCTGTCCCCTCAAACAGCATTCTCCTTGGTTCCATCTATGTATTCAGCTATTTGCCTGGAGTTCAGCTTTAACTGCCCTTGTTTCTGGTGCGGCCCATTGCTGTATAATATAACCCATCAAGAAGTACAGCCATTGCCATGCAGTTTTTGCTGCATGTTCAGTCGTTAGTGGAAGGCAGGGGGAGAACAATGAATGCTCTATGTATCCGTTCTTGTTTCCTTTCCATCCCCAATGCTAAGACTACAGAACTGACAAAGAAAAGTTCTTTCTTATCTCAGTGCACACAGCACCATTCTCACGAACCCGACTCTCCAAGGTTACTTCTACATTCCTTCTACATTTCTGAATCTTTCTTATAAAATTCCTGCCCTGGCTCTGAGTCCAATGGGAAAATAAGTAATTGCCAACCCAAGGTCAGTAATGGAAACATTGAACTAGCCAGGAACTCTATGTGCTGGTTAGTCATGCTGGGACTTGAAGTTCCTTTGGCTCTGGGATGCCCTTGTATGAAGTTCACATAAAAAAATCTCTACTTGTCCTCAAGTCCCATCAACCGACTATATTTTGATGATACCTACACTCAGGGGCGTCCTGAGGCCATGTGTCACCCGGAGCGGGTACCGTGTGACACCGCACTGTAATGTCATCATCTTGGTGATAGCTTCTTGGGGCCATCTTGGTGATGGACGCTAGCAGTGAGAGAAGGGAACGTTCACCCGGCGAGATAAGGTATGCTGCTGCGTCTCCTCCTCTCTCATGCAACTGTTGGGCTCTCGGTCCATGACGAGTGCCCGATTTTTCAGAGCGGGTGACACCAAAATGACTGTCAGTCATTGCGGTGTCACCTCTCCAATGGTGTCACCTGAGTGCAGACCACACCGCCCTCGGGACGCCACTGTCTACACCAGTAGATAAAGAGAATTTGATGGGCAGGCCAGTGACATGGCTTTTGTCAAAACTACCATACGTGGAAGTAGACAATTTGGTAGAGGAGCAGGGCTTTGCTTCCTTATTTTACACCTGCCCGCTGGTGACTGGTAATCTAATGAACGGTGGAGGAATATTCAAGAAGCAGCAGGATGGTTTGGAAGATGCACAGATCTACAGAATGAATGATGCAGAAGCAAGGAGATCCTTCCACTGCAGGTCCTCAGGTACAGCTTCTTCTCCAGCAAGGAGAACAGCAATCAGCACAAAGGTAACATCACCAAATCTGGTCAGACTGGCAGTAAGAGGCAGCAGTGCCTTAGAGGATCTCACACTGCAGATATCAAAATTATGAGGCAACAGAACAGGAGTGCCTAGGCACAGGAAGTTAATTGCTATAGCTACAGAAGGAATTCAAGGATGCACTGAGCACTAGGCACAATTACCTTTTCTACATGCCCCCTATCAGATCCTACAAGCAAAACATCAGATCCTGTCCACTTTATCAAATCAAAATGGAGCAAATAAAAAAGTTAATTGTTGGGGTTTGCATATAATTTGAAGAAGAACTCTGAGTAAAACAAATAACCTACTCCCACACTGCAAGGGTTAAGTGCTTATTTTGTTGAGGGAAGGGGTGGGCAACTCCTGGCCAGGGTTGCCGACCCCTGGTCTATGGGGCACAAATAAAACTGTATTACTCATATGATCCTCAGTCCCACTGTCCCACTTCTGCCCCAGGTATAGAATTCCCCTCGGCGTCCTCACATCTAATGTCCATTGACCTGCATAAGACGTGATGTTGTCAGTGGTTTTTAGACCACTGGCGCCCAAGGAAGAAAAGGCTGTAGGGACCGGTCTAGCAGTCCGGAGGGAGCTGGCTGGACCAAGGATCAGGTTAGTGATACACCATGATACCCCAAGACAGAATGAGCACTTAACCCTTGCAGTGCATGGGGTAGCCCTACTGCAAGGGTAAATTTTTTGTTTGCCCAGAGTTCTCCTTTAAATCCTACAAGCTGCATTATTTTATGCTCATTCTGTAATATTTATATCAGCCACATAAAAAAGTTCAGTTTAAAATGATTGCTCACAAATTCCACATATTGCGTTATATCCACAGCGGGCACTTCCCCAGGGGCTCCATGCTGTAGACATGCAACTGTACAGTCCAGCACAAAGACCAGAGGGAGCTTGGCCCATACACAAGATTACAGCGGTGTGGCTTGTCGTTGCGCAATGATATATCGGCTTCTGATAATATTTGGGAAGGAGCCCGGGATGCAAAAATAGCTGACTAAGTTCTCCCTGCTCCTCAGATTATATTTAGCCTTTTTCTGTTCACAATAAAGCAGCGGAGTGCCGCAGTGACAGCTTTTGACAGGAGTGAGAAGCGGACTTTTATCTTAATACTCGAGAGATCAAAGGTTTGCTCCAGGGAAAGTCCAGCATTTTGCACTTAAATCGATTCAGCGGTCAGAGCCTACGTGCGCGGCGGCATTCATTCATGCCCCGGCATTCGTCTTGTGCAGCTGGCAACTTACTTTCTAAATCCCTGTGTCTGGCAGGGTCTTTATATTCCCAATGGCCACCAAAATACATACTACTGACCTCTTCACTCTGTGCGTTTCTTAATTCTGACCTCTTCACTCTGTGCGTTTCTTAATTCTGACCTCTGCACTCTGTGCGATGCTTATTTCAAGCTTGGACTGATGAGAGGTTTTCTTTATTTAGGTAATATAGTAAAGAAGAATTCCACTTTAGAGAAAACCCCAGCCACTCACATACACATAACCACCCCTTTGCTTCAGTTTCCAAACAGCTCCAACTCTTTCAGCTCAACTTTTCTTAACATTGTCCAGTACACGATCACAAGGGACAGAGCAGTCTCCAGCAGCTGTTCATCTACTAGATTGGGCAAGGGAGGAGGAAGGAGGAGTTTGGAGCAGGAAGCACACACAGCTTAACAACATACACAATGGTGACTCCATAGAAGCCTGAAAAGGAAAGGAGCCACCCTAAAATCAGGTCCATTGCTCACGGGACCAGTAGGAATCTAACAGGTCTATTCACAAAATGGTAAAGAGTTTGGAGGAGGCAGGAGAAGAGAACAATCTAGGCTAGCATAGCAGATTTGGAAACATTCTCCAATTCAGTTCACTTTCCAGTGCAGCTATGTTGTCCTAGATTGTTCACTTCTCCTGCCTTCTCCAAACTCTTCTGTGAATAACCCTGTAAAACTTTTAAACATAAAGGAGCAGGACCCATTGTAAGTGATTTAATCAGCATTTGAAATAGCTTAAAATCCTTTTGACAACAGTCTTCTGGCTGGTCACTTGACACCCAGGGGTCCAATTCCTGTCCTACCTGCAATGAGGGTTGGTGGTCTTTAGTAGTGCTCTCAAGTAATTGTAATGTGAACCCGAGTTGATGTGGTGAACTTGCTGTCTAGTACAAGATCACAAAGGATAGAGCAGTGTCCAGCAGCTGTCTATTTAATAGATTGGAGAAGGAAGGAGGATGTGGTGTCATGGACACACCCCAAAGGGGTGTGTCCATGACAGCCTGAGCTCACAGGAAGTGGGTTGAATGGACATTGAGGCTGGCATTAAGATATCCATGTAGTAAGTTTGTAGGGTGCATCACTTTTTTGCAGCCAGTGACAAATAGGGTGCCATCTAGACCCCTTGGTGCTCAACCTGCAGCCTCAAGGCCACATACAGCTCTGTCATTTCTACAGTGTGGCCCTTGGACCTCAGCAGTTAGTAATGGGAGCATTTATTTGTAAAGGGGCCTTTATTAACAGTAACCTTTAGCAATTTTATATACAGTAACGTGTCTCTGTCTCCTACATGACTTCAGTCCTTAACCACTCCTGTAGAACAGTCTTTGGCCAACACTACAGAAAATGCCCACAGAGTTCAGTCATGAGATAATCCGGTCACTGATATTCTGATCCCAAAAACATTTCATTGATTTTCTAGAAGTCAAATCAAACAGGTAGAAAATGTTCAATAACTTTTGATGGGGTTGTAGTTGAGCGGTATATTGAACAATTATTTTCCTAATCAATTTTTTTATGGGATACAAAAAATTGTCAACTGAAAATGCATTTGAGGTGATAATATTTTTGACTATATTTATGATGATAATTTCAAGGCAGGATCTAGTGAGGAAGTATGGAGGCTAGCATGGCTGATCAATGATTCTGAAATAAATAGTTTCATGGTTTGTCCTGCTAATCCAATGGCTTCAGCACTTTGTAAGTCACTGGCTTGAGAACAAGGTTTCAGAATTACTTTCTGACTTCACTTTCTTCATCTGGATGCTTCACTCCAGGTGAGTGGTGCAAAGTATTGAAACCGAAGACAATCAGGCAACCCGAATTACCAGAAAAGAGTTTAGCAGTGATAGTCTACACATTTCTTTCATGAAAGGTTTCTTTGAAATTATAATTAGGGATGCCCTGATACCATTGTGTCCAGACCGAGTACGAGTACGGAAATTTTTCCTCGAGTACTCGCCGGTACCAATTACTGATACCTTTTTTTTCTGTGTCATGTGACACTAAGGATGGTGAGGGTCTCAGGAGGGGGAGATGTGCGAAGGGTCTCAGGAGGGGAAGATGTGTGGAGGGTGTCAGGAGGGGGAGATGTGCGGAAAGTCTCAGGAGGGGGAGATTTGTGAAGG
>NW_017306920.1:867208-925058 GCF_000935625.1 Nanorana parkeri | reverse complement strand
GGAGGGTCTCAGGAGGGGGAGATGTGAGGAGGGTATCAGGAGGGGGAGATGTGTGGGGTGTCTCAGGGGGGGGAGATGTGCGGAGGCTCTCAGGAGGGGGAGATGTGTGGAGGGTCTCAGGAGCTGAAGATGTCCGGAGGGTCTCAGGAGGGGAAGATGTGCAGAGGGTCTCAGGAGAGGAAGATGTGCAGAGGATCTCAGGAGAGGGAGATGTGCGGTTGGGCGGAAGCACAGTAAACAGGCACCGCGTGGATCCTAAGAAAACTGCCATAAGGTCCCCAGCAAGCGAAGGACCTAAGGCAGCCACTTCGATTTTTTTAAAGTTTAATTTTGAATCATTTTTGGTATTGGAGCATTTGCACGAGTACTCGTGTGAATGCTCAGTATCAGCACTGATACCGATACTGGCATCACAAAGTATAAGTAAACAAAATCACCAAAATCTCATGTTCAAAAGTAAAAAAAAAAAAAAAAGCTCCACCTTACATCATTAAAAGACATATTTAAACTCCAGTCCAGTGACTTGTCATCAGTCTCCCAGACTGCAGTGATCAGACTGCAACAGATTGCAGCATGTTACCAGCCTTAGCTGCATATTCTGTTTAGTGCAACTTGTCAGACAAGACACAAGGAAGCGCTTTTGTATTATTAAAAGAATACCTGGTGATCCTGCCATGAAAGTCCTTTTTTTAGGGACTTTCTGTTATAATGTGATGTAGCCATCGCAAAAGTGCATATAGATAGGAAATGGCTGCAGAAAGGCTGCCGAAGATCATTTGGCAATAGTTTACAAATTACAATACAGACTACTTTGACAAAATAAATGTCATCCAGTTAGGTAACAAAACAGCAAGGCCATGAATGGTGAGCTGAATGCTTGTCTGTCTGTCCGACATTAATATAAAACATTTCTGGCTAGATATATGTGGCTCAGCAGTCAGACACCTGGTGTGGACAATGTAAAAATAACTTGTTCTATTTTAAGTCTCTGTTCTGTATCAGAACCTTTATCGTTTCCACCAGCACAGCAATGACTGTGACTTTCACCCCTTTCTGGGCTACACAACAAATATTGTACATGTATAGTTATTTCTTTATTTAAAGGGACCCAGTCAGGCTGAACAAAAAATCCAAATAAAGTTAGCTGCAATAGAAGACCTCTCTGGTGACCCGTGTCTCCAACCTTCCCTCCATTCCAACAGTATCTTTGACATTCAACCTTTATTGATGTGTGGGATGCCTGTGTCCCCCACCATGCACTGCGGTTTCATCCTCCAACCCCATGTCACTGAAAGACACAGTAGTGATGTAGCGGCCGGAGGATGGACCTACAGCACTCCTGGAAGTGTTATATGCCCCTTGAAGGATTAAAATGTTAGGACTCAAGGAGGCAGTGTACACATGTACAGAAGTCTACCTCAAGCCAGTGACCCACACCCACTAATCGCTAGGCCCCTCCCTCTAGCTAATTGTCCCAGTAGTTAAAACAAAAAAGCTACATGCCCAAACTACTTATCTAAATCTGCAGCTATAAGATGCACGTGGTTACAAATATATTTTCTTCTGGACTGCAGAACGGCAAGGTCCTTCTTTGGTTTCCACACAGGTTCCTGAAGACTCCAGCAGTAGAGTAATGATCACACAAAGAGGGGTAGCAACAAGATCGAACTGGTGATGGGCACAAACTGAAGTGTGGGCCACCGATTCCGCCTTGCAGAAGAGACGCAGTGGAGGGTCAAGTGATGCTAGACTCAGATAAGTAGAAAATTGTTTTGAAAAGATGTCTACTGCCTGGTAGACTTACCATTGGCAGTTTCCTCACAGGTTCCTGAAGACTCCAGCAGTGGAGTGATGATGTCACAAAAAAGGGCAGCAAGAACATTTTTGTGATGGGCACAAACTGCAGTGGTGGGTCACCGATCTCTACTGGTAGAAAAGGAGACTTACATTTAACATTAAAGCGGACTCAGGTAAGTAAAAAATAGCTACACTGCTTAGTAGACACTTTCCACTGGCTGTCCATCAGCGGTTTCCTCACAGGTTCCTGAACACTCCAGCAGTGAAGTGATTATGTTACAAAGAGGTGTGGCAAGAAGATCTGGTTGGCGGTGGGCACAGACTGCAGTACTGGGGAGTCACCAATCTCTACTGGCAGGACAGAAGCCTTGAAAAGGTCACATGACAGTGGGCTCAGCTCAGGTAAGTAAAAAATGGATTTGGAAAGTTCTCCACTGCCTGGTAGATGCTTCTCATTGGCTGTCCATCAGAAGTTTCCTCACAGGTTCCTGAGGACTCCAGCAGGGAAGTGATTATGTCACAAAGAGATGCAGCAAGAAGATCAGGTTGGTGGTGGGCGCAGACTGCAGTGGTGAGTCACCGGTCCTCACTTTTAAAAAAAGATGCTGCAAAGGGTCACGTGACAGTGGACTCAGGTAAGTAACAAAAGGCTTTGGAAAGTTCTCCACTGCCTGGTAGATGCTTCCCATTGTCCATAAGCCATTTCCTCACAGGTTCCTGCACAATCCAGGTGATGATGTCACAATGAGATGTAGCAAGAAGATCAGGTTGGCGGTGGGCACAGACTGCAGTGGTCAGTCACCAGTTCACATTTTTTTTTTAAGTCAAAAGGTTGTGAATGAGTGAGAAATGGGTAAGTGGAAAGCATGGGATCTAAAATGTATATTAGCATTGAACATCTCTTACGTGTTCCTTCTTGGTTTGGTAAATATAACATTAAAAGCATTTTGTTTCATCTGTTTGATCTTGCATGTTGATTTGCTGGCAATCGCGTGAGCTGATTACTTCCTGTGCACTCCACTTGTGTGTTATCAATGAAATGTCTGCCATGTTGGAGAAAAGAGGATATGCTGAGAAGTTTTTGAAAGCCACATAAAATGAAGATATCATATGTTACATTTTTGTATGGGGAGTTTCAAAGAAAATAACAAAAACGGAGCAAAATCCAATGGCAAAAATCTATAGAATGATGCAAAACTTTATGCTATTTTTGAAGCAGTAAAACCGCGTCCTCATCTTACATCCGTTTATCACTGCAATAAAACACCAGGATTATAAATGTCCCTGCATGTGCTCTGACAGTTAGAAAAACAAATTGTTTTCTGGTACTAAATTGGGTCAAAGGGTCATACAACCCAAAACTAATATTTCAGTGATATTTCAGTAATAGGGGCGGATACCAGTAATAGGGGTGGATACATACAAGGTCCGCTGATCACCTTTGCTGTCCCTCCCCCTTGCTGAAATGCTGTAAATAAAGTTGTAAAAAATATCTGTAGGGCAAAAAAAAATATTATTGTCGCCTCTTCTGTGGCTTCTGCGGAGAGGGGTATGTCATCATTCTCTGACAAACTCCCAGGGAATGCCACGTACCCCAAACTTTGCATCAGGACAGTGCTGCACAGTGCAGGGAGCATCTTCTCTGAAAGATTTGGAGATCTCTACATTTCCCAGATCTTTCTGGAAGGAGAATGATGTCACCCATACTATCCATTTTTTTCTGTCAAAGATCAGTAGTAAGTAATGCAGAGTGTAGGGATCACTAGTATGTAACACAGAGTGCAGGGGTTAAGATTAAATATTGCAAAGTGAAGGGGTCAGTAGTATGTAGTGCAGAGTGCAGGGGTCAAGGATACGCAACACAGAGTGCAAGGGTTAGTAGTATGCAATGCAGATTGCATGCGGTCAAGGGTAAGTAACACAAAGTGCAGGGGTTAGTAGTATGCAATGCAGATTGCATGCGGTCATGGGTAAGTAACACAAAGTGCAGGGGTTAGTAATATGCAATGCAGATTGCAGTGGTCAAGTAACACAAAGTGCAGGGGTAGGTAGTATGCAATGCAGATTGCAGAGGTCAAGATCAAGTAACACAAAGTGCAGGGGTCAGTAGTATGCAATGCAGATTGCAGAGGTCAAGGTCAAGTAACACAAAGTGCAGTGGTCAGTAGTATGCAATGCGGAGGCCATGATTAATTACTGTAGAGTGCAGGGATCAGTAGAATTGAATGCAGAGTTCAAGGGTCAGGAGTAAGCAACGCGGAGTGTAGGGGTCGGTGTTAAGTAATTCAGAACTCAGTAGTAAGTAATGCAAAGTGCAGGAGTCAGGAGTAAGTAACACAGATTGCAGGGGTCACTAGAATGTAATGCAGTGTTCAGAGGTCAGGAGTAAGCAACGCAGAGTGCAGGGGTCCGTAGTAAGTAACTCAGAGGTCAGTAGTAAGTAATGCAGAGTGCAGGGGTCAGGAGAAAGTATCACAGATTGCAGGGGTCACTAGAATGTAATGCCATGTTCAGAGGTCAGGAGAAAGCAACACAGAGTGCAGGGGTCCTTGCTAAGTAATTTAGAGGTCAGTAATAAGTAACGCAGAGTTCAGAGGTCAGTTGTAAGTATTGCAGAGGTCAGTCATAAGTAATGCAGAGTGGTGGGGTCTGTAGTAAGTACACAAAATTCAAAGGTCAGTACTATGTGATACAGAATGCAAAGGTAAGTACCACAGGACAATGTCTTTCTCTTACTGAAACATACACATGGGTCTCAGATGCAGGGGCACCTGGCAGAGTGAGCGACATCCTCCTAGGTCTTCAGAACTGAGGAGGAGCTTAGGACTTAAATCAAGGACTTAACATTATACTCTTGTGTGTAGATACAGTGTGAATCATTGGGGTTCCTGTGGACAGCTCCAGTGATGTCCTTTACTGCCTGCTGTACCTCCACCTCCTCCTTCCACTCAGCTTCCCCCAAGGCTGCAGGTGGGGAAAGATGTCAGCCTTCCTCTTCTCCTACACTGCCTCATTTCCCTGTGTTTATAGCACTTCCTGAGCTCTTTTTAGCTGTGTTTGTGTTCCATATTAATGACAGGCATCCCTTGCCCAACAACAGCTGTGGGATAAGGGAGGACTGGTATGAATAGACATAACCTACACACACTATAACATTGATGCTGTGATCCTGAGACATGGCCCAGGACACAGCATCGGTGGGATAGTCCTGGCGAATCTGGGACAGTTGGCATATATGGATTTACTATCAGAATCTTGCATTCCTTCTGCAGCAGAGCCAATGATGTCACTAGGTCTAAAGTAAGGTTTATAATGAAAACAGAAAAGTTTAATTTTAAAATGTTATTAGCATATTGATGAATGCCGAAGGGAGGAACCCAATAAGGCAAAATACTGTACCCGATCACAGGCCTAGGAAGGGCTTTGTGGTATTGGATGTTCCCAGGGTTATGGGAGCCAACTTAAAATACAAGCAATGGCTTCGGCATTGTTCTAATGCATATGCACCCTTCTCTATTACATTGGTACTCTTTGGCACAGTCTTCTTATTGCCTAAAAACAGTTTCATGACTCAGGGGCAACAGAGCAATGTGATTTAAGTCAGAGGTCTCCCTCTCAGCCCTCCTGTGATGTAACTTGCTCAGTCACTCTGCATGTGGCTTAATCACTTCCTATGGGTAGTGTTAAAAGCTGTCCACCCTCAAATGCTATTTATAGATGGAGGTCAGTTGTCTCTGACCCACTTGGATCCCATGGTAGATTTTAGCACCAGAGCTTCCAGCTCTGTTCACGAATGCAGCCGGTCAAGGGAGACTCATTCCTCATGCTACATCCTTAAGTATAAATTAAGTATCCAGGCTCTATAGTAAGACCTATTGCAGTGTGGAGCTGGGAACACAAAATCCAGAGATCTCAGTAGAGTTCCTGAGATTTAAGAAGATAGATGATTCCAACAACATACCTCCAACCAGAACCCATGAAGCAGACCTGGGTGCAGGGCCGGATTAAGAGCACCATGGGCCTGGTGCTGTCAGTTGGACAGATGTGAAGCAGCAGAGGCGGCTCTGTAATTAGGTTGTTCACTCTCTCCTCACTGTGGCCCCAAGGGGTATTTTCGGATATTTCAGAATTTGGGTTTCGGAAATTCAATTTGGTTCGGGTTTCAGATTCAGACGAAATCCGAATTTAGTTAGTTTCGGATAAGTTTACGAATATTCGTTGCGAATACCACAGAAAACCATATACAGATATTAATACTAAAGCTGAGGCTCCCAGACCCGAGTGTCATTCGGGATCCGAATTTCCGAATTGCAATGGGGAGCTCCTAAATGCCATTTGGGTCTGGGAGCCATATACAAATATTACTAAAGCTGAGGCTCCCAGACCCAAATGGCATTCAGGAGCTCCCGAATGCCATTGGGAAATTCGGATCTCGAATGCCATTTGGTCTAGGAGCCTCAGCTATAGTATTATATGTATATAGTGAACACAAATTTTCGTTACGACGTGTGACTTTTCTGAACAATCAGATGGCTCCTACAGTATGTTGCCGTAACAAAAATTCTTGCTCAGACCCATTTGTATACATTAAGCCAAAAAACACATCTGATTGGCCAGAAAAGTCACATGTCCGATTCAGTTTAATTTTTTTAACGAAATGCGGACAGAATCTTAAATTTGGAAACGGACATTCGGATTCGTCAGATTCTAATGCATTGGGATTCTGAAATTCAAGTGTGTCTGAATTTGTATATTTCGGAAAATTCGTCCAAATTTTGATTCAGAATGAAACGAATCGTACATGTCTACTTCTCATCTCACTGTAGTGCATGAAGGCACAGCCTACATGAGAAGGGGAACTATGCTCTGAATTTATGAGCATGCAGCATCGTTGCCACCCCATCAGAGGAAGTTGCATTAGGTGAACTTAACTGGCATGCTCAGCTGGTATTTGTAGGCCTTTGCAGGGGGACTAAGAGAGAACTGTGAGTGCAGATTCACTTATAATGAGTTGCTGAAGCTCATGTCCTTTCTGAGAATTCATAGTTCTGCTTAACCTCTTCTTCACTATTTAAAACAAAAAAAGTTTACGGCAACATTGGGAGCCATATATACATAAAACTAAAGCTGAGGCTCCCAGACTTCGGATTCAGACCCATTCGGATGCATTAAACCAGAAAACACATCACATCTCATTGACCAGAAAAGTCACATGTCTGATTCAGTTTAGTTTTTAAACAAAATTTGGACAGAATCAGAAATTCAGGAAAGGAAATTCGGATTCAGACACATACGGGTGCATTGGGATTCGGAAATTTGGATGTGTCTCAATGTCCGAGTATCAGAAACTTCGTACGAATTTTGATTTGGAACGAAACGAATCGCTCATGTCTAACAGATTGTCTCTAGGGATATTCAGATACCAGTGCCGATACTTGCCATTTTCCCGAAAACTACCAGGGTTGCAGCGGTTGCAGCTGGGACCGGGCTCTGGCGCTCCACCATTGTCCTGAAATCATTAGTCTGTATTGTTTTAGAAAAACTGTCACATGACAATAAACAAAAATGTATCAGTACTTGTATCTGTGAGTACTTGGACAAGTATCAGTACTTGTAAAAAATGGTATCGGTGCATCACTTATATATATTTTGTCAGGATTTTTGAACCGGATCTGAACCCAGGTCCTCTGCTGTAGCTGGCAGTTGTTCTACCTGCTGAGCCAACTTAGAACCTTGAATAGCTCCTTGCTTGGTCTCCTGTGTAATCGTCAGTTATACCTAATTTCTGCTGAACTCTGAACTTATCCCTTGAAGTTCCTATTTAAGCCATGCCTCTGCACTTCCTGTTTCCCAGATTATTGTCCTCCTGCCAATATCTTGCTTCCTGCTCCTCCTGTGATACAATCCGCTCATACTGCTACCCGTGTACCGACCTTTGGCTGCGGATTCACCGGACTACTCTCATCGCCTTCCGCTTCATACCTGATACCTTTGGCTACGGACCTCTGACTATGCTTCTGATTGCTCCTGTACTACTGTCTGCTTGTGTACTGAACCCAGCCTGTTTGACCATGACTTTGCCTGCTGTTTCAGCTACTGGACTATGAGCCTGATCCAGATCCTGACATATTTATATAAAAAAAAAATTATACATTAAAACAGAGATGTACAAATCCCAGGAGCTCCATATGGTCCTTAACCATGACAGCTGCCTCCTAACGTTTGCGGTTTTCTCTAGTCTAGTCTTGGAGCTGGAAAAGTATCTGTACTTGTACTGAGTACGGTACTTGGTATCTGAACTTCCCTAGTCTTGAGTGTCATTTAGATAAAATTAGGTAATAAGTGTACATAGTTCTGTTGTATTGTTAGGATGACATTACTGATACAGGGCAATGTGTGATTACATCAGCGTATCTGGTCTGCAGCAGATGGGGAATGGGGAAGAGGCCAAAAAATTATCTCTGCTAAAACATTTGTGATAGCTAATACAATACCTCTCTGTTATATCATTAATTATGACTACAAGCATTGTGCCGTGTCTTTGCAGGATTATTAATACATTTCTATCATTTAAGCATCTAAAAAAAAATCTAAATCTGGTAGGAAACAAGGGGGAAAGCCTTTGATGAAAATGACTGTTTCCTACAAAACTAAGATGGAGGGCTGGACAGATCAGGGGCAGGAAGCCCGATGAGATCAATTTCCCAAGATGCATCTGAAATGTATTAAACTGCCTACATTTCTGGATCCAGTTTTTTAAACCTTTGCAATATAAATTGTTTCTCCAAAATCTGCTCGGGCCAACTATGGGGTTGTGCATGTTTCATCTCAGACTTCAGGTCTATTTGAAATAATAGATGGGCTCAGCCGGCCAGAAAGCACAAAGCTAGTGTTGGGTTTTCTTACTAGAGTTCAGCTTTCTAGACTGAGACCGGCACCAGCGCTGGAGGGACAGCTGAAGATGAAAACTACAGCAAAGAAGAAGATGATCAGGTCAAGAGGCATCATTTAAGGTAAGTCCTTACGCTAGCATGGGGGGGTGGGGGGTATTCTTTATATTCACTTTAATATCAATTTTCTGAAATATTTACAATATGTCTAGAGTTCCTCCTTAAGAATAGCAGTGAATTCCCCGGGATAAGAGTGTTCCTAGTCACTCCTGTCCCAACATCCTCAAAGCTGTATATCTGCAGTGGGAGATCTAAGGCACAGCTGCCTCTGTATTGTAGAATGATAATACATGTATTGAATCCTGAATCTTGAGATTTTATGCAGATCTGCGGGGGCCAACCATGGTGTTGGACATGTTTAATCTGAGACTTCCGGTCTGTTTTAAATAATAGATAAACTCAGTCTGCCTGAAAGTACAAAGCTAGTGCTGGGCTTTCTTACTAGAAAGTCTAGCATGCTAGACTGCTTACGTTTATGGATCCAGTTTTTTTTTATCTTCACAACGTAAGGTGTTTCTGCAGATCTGCGGGGGGGGAAGGACACACATAACAACCATGCGGTTGTGCATGATTAATCTAAGACTTCAGGTCTGTTTTAAATAATAGATAAACATAGGTCTGCCAGCAAGTACAAAGCTAGTGCTGGGTTTTCTTACTAGAAAGTCTAGCATGCTAGACTTTCCAGTAGGAAAGCCCAGCACTAGCCCAACACTAGCTACATTTACGGATCCAGTTTTTTTAATCTTCACAATGTAAGGTGTTTGCAGATCTGCTCGGGCCAACTATGGGGTCGTGCATGTTTAATCTGAGACTTCAGGTCTGTTTTAAATAATAGATGAACTTAGTCTTCCACAAAGGACAAAGCTAGTGCTGGGCTTTCTTTCTATAACGTCTAGCATGCTTTTTAAACAGAGGATCATACATTCACACTATAATAAATGTATATTTGTAAAATACAAATAGTATACACATTGAAAAAAGATAGAAAACATACATTTATAAACTTGTACAAAAAAGTTAATTTTGAAAACTAAACATAATGATTGCTTTTGAGGTGCTTTAGTTTGTAAAAAGTGGGGAAAGTTTAGAATCCATGTTACATAGTTACATTGTTTTTGAGGTTGAATAAAGACAAAAGTCCATCAAGTTCAACCTTTGTGTGTTTGTATGTGATTGTGTGTGTGTGTGTACACAAGCCCCTGTGTGGTCTTGTTTTTAAGATCACCTGTGCCCCTGTATGTTGCTGTCTCTGAGGAAGGTATCTAAATGCTTTTTGAATGATTCAATACTCTCTGCTGATACCACTTCTTGTGGCTTTTGTTGGTTTGTTTGTTGGCATGTCTGTTTTTTATTGTTATCTGTGTCCCATCCTCTCTATTTCTCCTGGTGGCCATGGTCACCAGTACCGACAATAAAGGAAAGTCCAAAATGTTGAACAGAAATAACGAGGAGTTATTCCTAAGAGGACAATTGCTTGAGTGACAACTGTCTAAGAGAGGATTTCCTTTAGCTCAACAAGATTTTCTTCCACTTCTTAATTTTTTCCGACAGAAGAAGTGAAAGAATGGGACACAGACAGCAAAAAAGAAATAAATACTTTACAAGGACTCTAATTGTTCCCTATACTCTATCTTAGATAGAAAAAAAGACATACGTTTTGACTTTAGAAATAAAATGTTTATCAACATTAAAGGAGAACTATGAGGTGAGTCCTTTTCACTCACCTCATAGTTCTAGCCGACCTGTGACAATGAGACTGTCACAGGTCGCCTCAGTAGATTGGGAGGTGAGCGAACACATACGCTTACTTCTCGATCCTGCCACAGCTCTCTGCCGCGACAGGGGAGAGACTGGATTCCCCCCTCCCCGCTCTGATCCGCCAGCGCTGACTGGCGGAACGGCTGGGGGAGGGGGCTGGTACAGCTGGCTCTGCCTTTAGATAGGCAGAGCCAGCTGTCAGTCACGCAGCTGGGCGGATCCCGGCACAATTGTCGGGATCCGCTTCAGCTGCGGCGTCTCAGTATACCGCGAGCAGCAGCTCGCGGTATACTGAGCCTAGGGTGACGGGAGGACGCTAGTTTGTGTCCTCCCGTTACCCTAAGGAGAACTATGGGGAAAAGCCCTAACCCCATAGTTCTCCTTTAATAGAAACATTTTCTTGAAAGTCAGTTAGCCAAAATGAGTTAATAAATCAACTTATATATTATATATTGTATTGTCTGGCTGAGTACTGGTACAGGTCAATTTATAATAAATCAGCATATCTGTGTCTGAAGCATAGGTGAATGAGTTTCTTTCCTGACAGCAAAGATGATGATGATGACACATCTGTGCAATAATGTACACGCAGAGATCATCCACATGCCGGCTGGCACAAGGACTGTCTGGGTGTTTCCCAATATAATACCGGCTGTATGCTTTCCAGTTTCAAAGTTGACCTTGACTCAAAAAGTAAACATTTGCTATGTTGTAGGGAATATTTAGAAATGTTCATTTTTCTTTATTAATATTATTTTTTTCCATATTAAATACAATTATAAATACAAAAAACATAAAAAGAAACATAAGGAAAACAACAATAAATACATTGAAATGAAATCTAGAAATGCAGTGTAGATAAACATCATAAAAACAAAAAGGGGGTAAAAATGTATTTCAATCTAATTAAAGACCTCTTTGGTTACCGTGCACCATTAAGCTGTGTACATCGATCACTGAGGCCTTCCTATTTAAATATTTTTAACTTGGCCTTATGAAAGTTACATATATATCAGATTGTTTAAAATCAAACCAACAAGCCCATATCTTAAGAAATTCATGATAGTTGTCTCTATCAGTATATGTAAGTTTCTCCCAAAAAAACATGTTTTGTCTATTCGTGCAAACCATTCCGTTCCATAGAAATGTTCATTGTGCTTAAAGGGTAATTAAACCCTCAGCAGTTTTCACATATATCCATGGCTAGCAAGCAGTAGATATATGTAAAAACATTAAAAAAAAAAGTTAGGAAAAAGGTAAAAACTTACCTGTGTCTACCGCTGCTAGCTCCCGTCCAAAGATCTGAAAAATCTCGGGCAGCCGCAAAGCTGATGGGGCGGGCGCATGCGCAGTGGAGATCTTCGGCCATTAGACGAGGAGAGACACAAGGTAAGTCTATGCAGGCAGCCTGGCAGCGTGCACCCGCACATACTCCGTGGGACACAGAAGACAAAGCAGTCAACGCTGGATCAGAGACCGGCACCAGCGCTGGAGGGACAGCTGAAGATGAAAACTACAGCAAAGAAGAAGATGATCAGGTCAAGAGGCATCATTTAAGGTAAGTCCTTACGCTAGCATGGGGGGGTGGGGGGTATTCTTTATATTCACTTTAATATCAATTTTCTGAAATATTTACAATATGTCTAGAGTTCCTCCTTAAGAATAGCAGTGAATTCCCCGGGATAAGAGTGTTCCTAGTCACTCCTGTCCCAACATCCTCAAAGCTGTATATCTGCAGTGGGAGATCTAAGGCACAGCTGCTTCTGTATTGTAGAATGATAATACATGTATTGAATCCTGAATCTTGAGATTCGATGATGTCACTGCTGTGCTGCTCACTGTTCTCCTCGTTGGAGGCTCTGACATGAGGATGGAAAGCCCTGCCTCTACCAAGATGGCTGTCTCCACACAGAGACACAGTACAGAACACGGCATAGTACGTCAGTACTAAGGATGCACAGATACCAATACAAGTATCGGTGCCGATGCTGAGTATTTGTGCGAGTACTCGTATTTGGCCAAATGCTCCGATGCCTAGCCCGATACTTCCGGTATCAGGAAGCCGGGCAGCGAGTCATTACACGCTGCCTAGCTTCCTGATTGGTCGGGAAGCTGGCCAGTCAGGAAGCTGGGCGCCATGTAATGATGCGGCGCCTGGCTTTCTGATTGGCCGTGAAACCGGCTTCATGCTTCCTCGTCACCTCATGATGAGGGAGCATGTAGCTGGCTTCCCGGCCAATCAGGAAGCCGGGCGCTGCGTTATTATATAGCGCCGGGCTTCCTGATTGACCAGAAAGCCGGCTCCATGCTTTCTCGTCACCCCTTCACATCACAGCTCCCCCTTCACATTAGAACTTCCCTTCACATCAGAGCTCCCCTTCACATCAGAGCTCCCCTTCATCTCAGAGCCCCCTCATCACATCAGAGCCCCCCCCCATCACATCAGAGCCCTCCATGGAATACCTTACAATATTCTTGACTACAACACAGCAGACTACAACTTCCGTTGCTCCCTCCCCTGACTATCTCTCCTCTCTCTCTCCTGGCTTTCTCGCCTCACTCTCTCCCCTGGCTGTCTCTCCTCGCTCTCTGCTGGCTCTCTTTCTCCTCTCTCTACCCTGGCTGTTTTTCCTCATTCTCTCCCCTTACTGTCTCTCCTCTCTCTCTCTCTCTCTTGGATGTCTCTCCCCTCTCTCTCCTCTTGCTGTCTCTCCTCGCTCTCTCCTCTGGCTGTCTCTCCCCTCTCTCTCCTCTTGCTGTCTCTCATCTGGCTGTCTCTCCCCTCTCTCTCCTCTTGCTGTCTCTTCTCGCCCTCTCTTGTATATTCTCACAAAAAAATAGCTGCGCAACGCTAGAGTTTTTCGTGTTTCGCTTGCAGAAAGGTGGCCCTCCTTTTTCCTACGCTATCCAAATCTAATAAAAAACAATTGTTGGGCTATTTATGCATTTGATAATTTGATCATATGAGTCCCAGGAGCTGTTTTAAAATGCAGCTGGGATAGTGCCTACTCATCATATCACAGCACCAGGAATCAGCGTTCCTGCAAAGAAGTGCTGGCTGTCAGTGTTGGGGACAGCGCTAGGCCCAGGACCTCAATCAGCCAGCTTGCGGGGTGGTGATCCTGATACACAGCATCCAGGAAGTGTACTAAAACTGGAGCAGAAATAATCTGGAGCAGCTGTGCATGGCAACCAATCAGATTCTTGCTTCAGTTTGTTCACTGTAGCTTTGAAAATGAAAGAGAGAAGCTGATTGGTTGCCAAGCACAGCTGCTCCAGATTCTTTCTTCTCTAGTCTTAGTAAATTCCCCTCAATGATGGGGATGTCACAGCACTGCCTATAAGTCTGATGGCTGATAACTTGTGGAAATGTGTCCACACAAACCGAACTTGATCTTTTCGTAGGCCCCTTTTATACCCCTTTTATACACTGTGCACAGCAATGCATTGTTATTGTTAATGCGCATTGCATTTAATATCCCCTTCAAAATGAATGGGCTGTACTGCAGCACGACGCATATGAAAATGGAGCAGGCTCCCTCTGCTTAGCCATTCACAAAGCACAACCGCAGCATCATCACTGTGCTGTGCATTGTGCGAGGGGCGGAGGCACAACACCGCAAACGGCGTATGTAATAGACAGTGTTCTGGTTCATTGGGGAGCAGGCTGTGTGCCTCCTGCAGAACACTCCAGCGGCTGCTTAGTCGAAGTTAAATCCAGAAACAGATATTTAATACATTGCGGTTTACCACGACTTAGATGTGGTGGCTGAATTAGTTTCCTTATTTAGGCTATTTTTTATTTTATTTTTCCCCTGGTGATCCAGCCAGTAACACACTTCCAGTTTTATAGTGACTCCTCTGTATGGAGGAGTAATGGAGTCGCCCTTGGACAGCAGCATTGTCACCCTGTGGGGAGGGGGTTGTTAGATGGACTAGCAGATTTGGTCAAGTTGTCTAACAAATTAAATCTGAACCTCAGATAACACTTTTAAGCCGTTACAGTAACCTTTTTCTCTTTTCTTTTGGCATAAACATTTGACATAAATGAATAAAAGCTGACCATTATAAGCACCCGTAGAAATGTCACCAGCACACCAATCCTTTTAAGATAGCAAAAGCTTCATTTATTGAAGTTTTTTGTCATATGACCAAACAAGCGCTTTCGGGACCACACAGGGTCCCTTAATCAGGCTTTAGCATTGATCCCACACAGCCCACCTGAGAGTGACCCTGCAGAGCCCGCCATAGACTCTCTATGGTGGGCTCTGCAGGGTCTCAGGTGGGCTGCACACCTCTTACCTCTTACTCTTACACAAAATTGCATATCCCTTTGTGACAATTTCACATTTTATAATACATTTTTTTTTCACATTTTAGGAATATAATTAAAGGTACAGTATAATGATATAAAAAAATCACAGTTTCTGGAGTTGGGTTTTGAATCAATAAAACAGGTTAAAACATTGTTACAAAACTCTCTTATTGGGAAAAAAATCACTTCCCTCTATCTTTTAAATTTGCAAACTTAGCAAACTTTATACAAGAAGGGAAAGTTTTGCCCTGACCCCCATACAGAGAGGTGAGAGGACCCAGCCACAGACAGTTTCATCATCGATCCATAACTGAAACGGTTGTGCAAGTGACTGAAGGCAATGTGCAAAGTGTCGACGTCTATTACATCACAGAGCTGAGAGGGATCCCTCTGACAAGCGGCACGTTGCTCGATTGTCCCAGAGTCATGAAAACTGAATCATGACTAAGATAGCATTGTGCCAAAGAGCACTTGGATGTAATAGAATCAGGTTCATATATATGTCAGCTTAAAGGGGATCTCCATCTTGAGTCATGTGGTGACAATCACATTGCATGTATTGTACGTGCAGGGCGCTTTAAGATTTTACATAAACGTGTAGTTAAAGCTCAAATTATATTTTAGTGATTGGCTTTATATCTAATTTAAACACTTGAAGACCGGGGTGTTAAACCCCCTTCCTGTCCAGGCCATTTCTCAGTGGATTTGATGCAATGGTTAGATGTGGTAGAGCTGTCCATATTCCCGCATCTAAACAGAGGGAAGATGGCTGAATGCAGTATGAGGTGATTAAATGCAGTTTAAACTCCAGCTGCCCTTCTCTCCTCTTCTCCTGAGGGCTCGTTTACACTAGCCCATGCTCTCATTGCACTGTCCCATGCATGCACCATTTTTTTTGCGATTGCACCGCACTGTAACGCAGGGCATTGTATTACCACGTTCCTGTGTGGTCCGATCGCAATGCTGGCAGGGGGAGCATCAGCAGTGCTATTGACATTAATGGCACTGCCACGCGCCCTCCCGCCCCAGAACACAAGGAGACTTTGTGTATGTGATCCCTTGCGTTCCGGGCATGGGACAGCGGAATGAGAACACGGGCTGGTGGAAATGAGTCCTAAAACTCTGTAACTCATTACGAGCTCTGCCTGGGAGAGAATGTGCAGAAGCCTGAGCTTTGCAGCTGCGATCAAGTGATCACAGTTGCAATGCTTTCCAGGCTTGAATGCAAAAAAAATGAAAGAAATACATAGTTGTTTTTAATATTATGCATTTCTTTCATGTTTGCAAAAGGTAAACTTATCCTTTAATGCTAAATACATTACTCTTTGATTAAAAAAAAGGTTAAAACTTTTTTTTTTTAATTATACAAAAAAATGATACGGTGTATTTTTAAAAACAAACTACTAAATGGAAAAAAGGTATAAAAATCATTTTGGTACGCAAAGTGATTAAAAAGTTATTGTAGAGTAACCCCGTGCATACCAAAACGTCAAAGGTCTATATGGTCACAAAGGTTTTGATTACCCCTTGATATGAAAGAGTTAAACATTGGAGTACAGCACTTAGGGAGAAGAGGGAACCTATTGGACAGTCTTACAGTATAGAGCAGGGGGTTCTTGCTCAATGTGTCCCAATATTTTCTTTTTTTTTTTAAGCCTGTGTTCGGTGCGCAAAAACTAAATACCAAAGTGAACCACAAAAAGTGCATGTGGAAAACACACCAAAAAGGTACATTTTTAAAATTATTCATAGAATAGACCAGTCCCATGCCCCATTCAATTGGTTCCAGTATCTCCAAGAGGTATGTATACAATTGGTTAAGGCAGGGGTGGACAAATTAATATAGAATTCAAGAGTCAGTCTGTCCAATCCAGGAGTCAGCAGGATTTTGTCAAGCACCGTTCACAAGAACTAGAGAAAACCTCAAAAGTTGGGCACCACGACCTATAATTTTTTAGGAATATTGGCTACCTGGGACTTGTGCAGCCCTGGGTTAAGATCTTCTGGAATAGAGCCTCCGTATAGAATGTCCTTCTCTGAACCGACATCACCTTAATGTAGGGAGGAACTCATCCTGTCTGATTTATGGGCAGCAGTAAAAATGCCAGGACCCACATCTCTTCTGCATCTCGCCCTTCAAGGGTTGCCCTGACCATCATCCTGATAGAAGTCAGCAGTTATCCTTTTGAGATGAGGGGCTTTACAAAGACATGGTACAAAAACAAAAATAGAGAAATGGGGCTTTAAAAGTGTCATCTATCAAATGCAAGGAGACCCAGTTCAAAATTGCACATACAAGTCGCTTAATGTATAAAAATATATATATTCTTTATTAAAATACTTAACAAAGATGACAGATTAGTGATATCATTAAATGGTACAAAACCTCCCTGGATCACATATAGATACATACTGTGTATATGGCAATAACTTATTAACATATATCTCCTTAAATATCTCTTTATATAATTGCATAAATAAATTCATCCATAAATGTAAAGTAGATCTATGGTGTTTCAATTTTTCGACGCGTTTCGCTCAAGGCTTCCTCAGGAAAATACGGAGGTGCCATTAATGGAATCTCTGTCCTACTGACATGCGTCCCTACTGCCGGAGAGCCAACCCAAACAACCTGGGAGGTAAGGGAAGTAGGGGACCATGCGGGCCAACGAATGGGGAAGAAGGTACGCCTGTCCATGATGTGTCCTACAGTTACTGGATGCGTTCTGCTCACTGTAGTATCACTCCTCATCTAGCGAAAGGCAGCTCCCCAATCCGAGCAGCCCACACCTCCCCTCTCTCTCCCTGCTCTATTCCCGCCGCACCAAACCACGCCGTTTGCCGCTAACGGCACGCGTCATGTGCAGCTGGGATGGGCAAAGACATGAGAACCAATCCGGACAGTTTTCTAATGCATAGAGTACTTGCAGTTAGCCCTGGGTGACCGTTCTGCAGAAGATATGATTGGTGTTTGAGAACCTTGCCTGAACTGCTATTGGTCACTCACAGAAAATCTATTTGCCCCTTCCACCAACTGACACCTTCACCTCCTCTCTTCTTTGACATAAAATTGTACGCTTGACTTATGGAGATGCTCAGGCGCAGCTCTACTGCCCTCCTCCGGCTGTGGGCAGTGGCACTATCATGTCCGCCTGGGTTTCAATATTTAAAAGTATGTCCTTCTTTATAGTAAGACTGGTCCTCTTAATTGTGAGTATATGGCTACTTTCATTCTTTTCTCAGTACCTTTTTTTTCCCAGTAAACAAGGTGTGAGATTGATTGTTAATCTGCTTGATTAGATACACGAAGAGGACAAGGACACTACGGCTGTAAAACATCAATGTCACATTCCTGTATTTTAAACAAAAACATAAACAAATGGAAATTCATTAAAAAGAATATTTATCAGAAATCACCACGGTTCCAGGATTACTCTCTGGGAATGACTGCATGTGTGGACTTTTGGACAGTAATTATATTGATTATTGGCCTACTACGTGACAAACACTGTTATAAAATTCATTATTAGATATGGGTCTGTTATTTGTAATAGTCAGGGAAAAACAAAACGAATCACGCAGAATTCACCTGGGAATGGGGTGATTTGACCTGTGTGGTTATCCATGAACACTTAGCAGTTTGAAGCAAAGAAGTGTTCTCAGATTTCCAGCTGATGTCCTTTGGTGGCAAGTCACCCCATGATGCCTTGCAGGCATTCAATTCCTCCTCTGTGCCAGTTGGTGGGGTTATGGTATTAGACGCAAACACAATGGTTACCATTTTTTTTAAATCCATAACTTCTCAGTATACATATCAGTCACATTGAATTGTGAGTGCTAAAATACTTTCATTAAAGGAGAAGTATGTGGAGAGCCATGTTAGGACACTGTAGCTGTCCCACGCTGGTTCTAACACCAAGGGCTGACCAATCCCATGACTGTTGATCAGTCAGCTCTCAGTTTTTGCTCCCAGTGGATGGCGGTAGCTGTTAGTCACTCCTTCCTCCTTGCCTCGTGGGGATTCCCCCTCCCCTGCTCCTCTAGTGCAGGCTGGAACTACAGACCGGGGATTGGGCGGGTGCTGGAACAGCTGGCTCTGGATCTCAGCCATGTGCAAAGAGGCAGAACCATCTCCCAATTAGGCAGCTGGGGAATCTCAACGATATTGTCGCGGGATGCTTCTCAGCCGCCACATTGCTATGTGCTATCAGCTGATAGCGGGCATAATCCCGCTATCATCTGACTTTGGGTCACAGGAGTACATTAGTAAATTTACTCCTGTGACCCAAAAGAGAAGTAAAAACAAGAAAAAGGTTTTGCTTTACCTCTTTTTTAAAGACACAGATAGTGCTAACTGGTAGCTGTCAGTATTTTTCATTAGGATCGAGAGGTTCAGTTCACCTGAACTGGGACTGGAGTTCGATTGCACTTATTCATGGCCAGAAGATGTTCATCACAGCTATTCAATCTGTCACCTCTAGTGAAGTGTATGAGGAGACCTTTGGAGATGTATGGTATTTTAGATCATTTTGAGATACATCTAAGATCATTAAACATTTATTGACAACTACATTAGAGTTGACCTCCTTCTGAGGAGGAGGGAAGCCGTTCTGACATGGAACATCGGGTATAGAGGGGATTGGCTGATAAATATGGGACTTGATGCCTGTGGTATTTATAGATGTAGGGATCTTGCCATAAGCAGGAACATCCATCATCTAAATTTATGGATGTTCCATCCAAAATGTAATGAAAACCATGTTGGGTTTTCATTAAAAACATAGGACATTGTTTGTTTCCATCTGTTAATGGGAAGTGGATAGAGTGAGAAGATACAATGTTGTAGGTTATGAATATTTTCATAGATCCCAACTGTCCCTCATTTGGAACCAAATCCCTCTGTCCCTCTCTCCTCCTCACTTGTCCCTCTTTTTGGTCTGATGTACAGTTCTCTATGAAAAAGTTCTATTTTACTACCAAAAGTATTATTCTGCACGTAACCCTTTACCTTATCTCTTGATTATCTTGTTTGCTATATTGGAAAGGCAGTATAAAGGTAAAAAAAGAAACATTTCTGGGTTTAAACAATCATTTTTAGCTCATAAATTCTTAATGGTCTGCATAATTGGGGGCATGGCAGGGGTCTGTCCACTGCCTATATATAACTGGGGGTGTGGCAGGGGAATGTCCATTGTCTAATTACATTGTGCCAGAATGTGTCCTTCTTTCTCATCTCAAAAGTTGAGAGGTATGTATTTTATTTCATTCGGACTAAATTCGTTAGCGGTAATCCATACGAAACTTTGTTTAGTTTTCATTTCGTTCGTTCGTTGCAGCAAACTGACATTTAAGAGGAAAAAAAAGTTTTTTTGTTCTCAAATGTCACTTTGCTGCAACGAAATTTCGTCCAAAAAAAACGAATCGGAAAATCGGAATCGGAAATTCAGATTCGTTTGCATTCGTTATATCTGTATTTCGGAATTCGGATACATATGAATTTCCAAAATTTCGTCCGAATTTCGATTCGGAACTAAACGAATCGCACATGTCTACTGGCTAGCCTGGTTCCCTTTTGTGTAGAAACACCCACCTGTCAATTGGTCTCACACCTGTTCAGTGACCCTTTTCATGCTGAACCCTATAGTGCAGCCTTTCTCAACCTTCTTAACATGGAGGAACCTTTGAAATCATTTTAAGGGTTTAGAGAACCCCTGCTAATAATTACACTTATACGTGCAGCTCATGGTGCATTCGCGTGAAAGGTGGGTTGAGACATTAAAATAAATAAATAGAATAAAGAATGTGGCACACTTAACACTCAGAACTGTCCCATGCAACAAAATATTTTGCTTTTGGTGGGCAGTGAAAAGCTCCCTTAGACTGGTGGCCAGTGGAAAAAGTGTTCCGTACATTGGAAGAATGCTTCTTAGAATGATGGCCAGTGGGATAATTGTCCCTCTTACGGATAGCTGAAAAGACCAATCATGTCAGTTGTTACTTATATGAAAGATAAACATTGTTTGATTGCTCAAGGAACCCCTAGCAACGTCTGGAGGAACCCTAGGGTCCCAAGGAACCCTGTTTGAGAAAGGCAGCTATAGTGCATCCTGACAGAATGATGGAGCATTCCTCTGTCTCAGTAGGAATTGTCTGTAAGTTTTTCTAGGGCAGGTAGGTGTTCTGATAGAAAAGGAAGTAAGCTGGTTTGGAAAGTGACATTTTGTGAGCTATTGGATGATGCTACGCACTGTAGTCCAAAAAGGCTGTATTATTGAACACTCTCAGAATTTGTGCAAGATGGTGCCTTCACCTTCCCCACATCGCCTTCAGGTAGTTGCGATGTAAGGGTTGAATGAGTGGAGAGCGGTGGGCACCTTGTACCTACATGTAAGTAATTTGTAACCTCTTTCCTGATAAGTATTGTTAACATTTTAAATGTTCCCTAAATCATACCAAATCTTCAGTTTTTGAGTTCAGGTCCACTTTAAATGCCTGGATCATGAAGAGTTTGGATCATGGAGAGTATTGCAGCTGATAACATTATCAAACAGTAACTTGTTCCCTTCTGTCTCAGTCACTGCTGTGTTTAGTTCATTTGGCACTGACATCAACCAATTCATTGGGCACTGACATCAACCAATTCGTTGGGAATTGACCTCTGCCAGTTCATTGGGCACTAACCTCTGCCATTCTTTTTTCCAATGTACTGCTACCTATTCAACGCACCAAACTCCCTTCCAAGTTGCTGAGCCAGTGAAAGTCTGAGCCCATTTACAGCAATCCAGTCAAGGCCATACTGTCTCTATGGTTTGGACGTCTGTCAGTGTGTCTGACCTCTTAGACATTGTCACATCTCAATATCACCTCAGAATTGCGTGAGACCAAAATAAACCCTTCCCTATTACATCACAGTAACAATCAAATGTTGGATTCTATTGTTCAGCTCCTAAAAACAAAGTAAATTTTTTAAGTCTTTTTAAAAAAAACAAAAAAAAACTAACAATATACTTGAAGTGGAACTCTGGCTTAAATAAAAAAAAAGTAAAAATTATACTCCCAAGCAATTATAAAAATAAAGAAAAAAACACTCTCAGCCATACTTACCTCCTCTCCAGCGCTGTCCCCCACAAAAACTCCAGTGCTATTCAACCCACTTCCGGTGAGCCTAGAGGGTGCATCACTCAGCGGGCCTGGACTCACAGGAGAATGATGAAGAAAATGGCAACCACTTAGTGATGTTCTCTGCATTACTGAAGACTGTCAAAGAAGGAGAGAAGAGGACCCTTCGAGTTAAAAGAAAACTATGAGGTAAGTGTTTTTCCCAATAGTTCTCTTTAGGGTCATGGGAGGACGTATATTTACCTTCTTCCGTGACCCAAAGCTCAGTATATAGCGGGCTGTTGCCCGTGATATACTGAGAGCGCCGCAGCGGGACGGATCCTGACAATACTCTCGAGATCCACCCAGTCATTTTGGTGTCACCCCTCCAATGGTGTCACCCGGGTGCGGGCCGCACCCCCCGCGTGACACCGCTGGGATGGGGTTATCTCTACGGTGGGAGTGAGACTACATAGTGAAGAGCTTTTGAAGTTGAGAGCAGCTGAGCAGCATGCATCCATAGATGTTTTAAAATTATATGGCTGGAGTGACCTTTTAGTTATTACAAAGCCATTAATCTAGTGCAGAAAGATACGTCGTGCATGTACACTGACTATGTCTCAAGACTGAGTCAAGAAATGATGGCAAAGGACACCCATTATACTCCTTCCCCTTTTGTTTGGTCACATTCTAAGTGTCGTTGTGGAATTTTACGAAATCCTTTTTGGCACACGTGCGTTCCTTTTTTAAGTGCCTTGGCACCGACCGGGAGGAATATTGCAGCTAATTCTGTCGCCATCAGGTTACTTGTGCCCTCCTTTCTCAACTCCCTCTGTAGACGTGTATTTATTTTAATACAATGGCAAGTGGAACCTTTGTTCCAGCTGAGTGGGGAGTCTGTTTGCCCATCCTCTGATGCAGCCAAAAATTCTGTCCAAGGTGGGTGCTGTGCCAGTGCAAGTCTGCGCCCATGATGGACAGACAGTAAATTAAGGACAAACTCCTGTCTATGTGACTTGGATGTCTGTCAGTGTGTCTGACCTTGACAGCTTTTGTCAGCATCACCCCAGTTTGGGACAGTGGCACAGTAAAAGGCTTATAGGAACTCCAGTTTTATTCCACAATCCAAAAACAGGCTGGTAGGTTAAATGGCCGTATCTATTACTGTCCCCAAAAGGGTGTTTGAGTATATTGGGAATGTTAAGGAGGAACTCCAGGAATTACAAAGTTAACCCTTGCAGTGTAGGGGGGTTAGTTTACTAATTTGTATTGAGATTGTAGTCCATCACAGGAGTGAGCTTGGAGCGGTGACTACTTTACAACACACACAGGGACCATGGGGAACAAAAGTAGCCACCCTCCAGAAGGAAGGACAGTGTCAGCACCAATTCAGAGATGATTGGAGGATCTACAGCCGAGTGATACACAAATAAGATACATTGTTGTTAATAGTTAAGGTACTTAAATGTATTTTTAAGATTTAACTCCGGAGTTTAGTGTCACTTTGAGTATCTGCCATGCTTCATCTTAACATCTGAGGTTCCCGTGGTTTTGGAATCGGATGTCTAACAAACTCATAGAGGTGCAATGGTCAGGTGTCCTCAAGCTACTGGCCATATAGTGTATCAGCCACAAAGGAGGTGCATTGTTCCCAAAAGGGTTGATTTACTAAGTCCTGTATAGCTTCATACAAAGTTAATCAGATACCATTTGGTTTTCTTATTTGGCACTGGCTTTGCCTGTAGTCTGTGAAGGTTCTCATTCATCCAGGTCGTGGTATATCTGTAAAAAATAAGTCAAGGCAACTGGACTTGCTGTATGTTTCTTGAAGACGTTTCACTGGACATCCGACCAGCTTTCTCAATTCAGAATGACTTGTACACAAACTCTTTGGGGATAAATATGATGAATGTCGTTCCAATCCACATAATCTGTTAGTGTTGATTGCATTTGCATAATTGGAGCTATGAGGTGTTAATAACCTGCCCAGAGAGAGGTGTTCCCCCATCCCCCCACCTTTATTCAAGCTTGGCTTTTCCATTTTTACATAAATGGCCTCTTTTAAACCAGTCCTCCTCCCTGTCTAGGATGCGTACTTGACTGTCTTCTAAGGAGTGACCTTTTTCCTTTAGATGTAGGTATAGTGCCGAATCCTGACCAGAGGGTTTCTATGCTGTGCCATACGCTGTTGTAGCTGCCGTTTTGTTGCACCTCCATGACCAGGATGAATGAGAACCTTCACTGACATATTTAACAAAGAGAATGTCTATTGAACCAAATAAAGTCTAGTAAGCTTCACCTCCTTTAACAAGTTTTTTTCTTTTTGTATCTTCCCATAAACGATTGGATAGTCAATCTGAACACCCGTCCTTCTTTTTTTACTAAGCTCAGTGAACATTAACTTTTCTAAAGCTGGCCACACACCTTACAATTTATCTGCAGATTTTCTGTGGTCAGATGGAAAAGGTGCAACAGATTCCTCCATGTACACTGAACTGTGTGTGTGGAGTAATCTCCACCTGGGCCAATCTGTTGCACTTTTTCCATCTGACCACAGAAAATCTGCAGATAATTGTAAGGTGTATGGGCACCTTAAAGGAGAACTATGGGGTTAAGTATTTTCCCACAAACTAGCGTCCTCCCGTCACCCTAGGCTCAGTATACCGCGAGCTTGTGCTCGCGGTATACTGAGACGCCGCAGTATACCGCGAGCTTGTGCTCGCGGTATACTGAGACGCCGTAGTGGAAGTGGATCCCGACAATTGTGCCGGGATCTGCCCAACTGTGTGAGTGACAGCTGGCTCTGCCTATCTAGAGGCAGAGGCAGCTGTACCCGCCCCCTCCCCCGTACGTTCCGCCAGTCAGCGCTGGCAGATCGGAGCGGGGAACGGGGAATCCAGCCCCTCCCCTGTCACAGCAGAGAGCTGTGACAGGATCGAGAGGTGAGCGAACGCCGGTATGTGTTCGCTCACCTCCCGATCTACTGAGCCGACCTGTGACAGTCTCATTGTCACAGGTCGGCTAGAACTATGAGGTGAGTGAAAAGCACTCACCTCATAGTTCTCCTTTAAGTGAACAGTCTCCTCTGTCAAAAGTAACCCCAAAGTATATCTGATTCAAACACTTGCATTGTGAGAAGGAGCTGTAAAGCACAATAGCACATGGACTTCCAAATAGGAAGCACTGCCTGCCTATGTCATGTAATATGGCCGCCCACCACCTACCTACATAATCATTTATACATAAAAATTAGTTTGTTTTTTTTGGTTTTTTTTAGCAACAAATAGGAAAATGTCACCAGCACTCCAATCCAGAGATTCATGTTAGTGTTAATCCATTTTACTGGCAAATGTCACAAAGACAAGCGCTTTCGGGGCCACACAGAGTGCCCTTCATCAAGCTCAATAATGAACGCCAACTGCCCCCGGATATATCTCCAACCTCATCGCAAATTATCACCCTAACCGTCCCCTCCGCTCCTCCCAAGACCACGTGCTCTCCAGCTCCCTCGTCAACTCCTCCCATACTCACCTCCAGGACTTCTCTAGAGTCTCTCCAATCCTCTGAAACTCCCTACCAGGGTTGCCACCTGTCCAGGACTCACCCGGACAGTCCGGGTTTTAAATGTTGTGTCCAGGTTACATGGCAGCTGAAACCGGGACACAAAATGTCAGACAGGAACAAACAAAATTAAGATAGGGGCTACTGGCCCCCCCACTGAAAATAGTCTCGGCTGTGATATTTACTTATGAATGGGCGGCGCTATTTACATGAATAACCGCGACTCATTCTCCCGCAAAAATGTCAGTGCGTCGCTAGAGTGTTTGGGTTTCGATGGAAGAAAAGGTGGCAACCGTACTCCCTACCCCAACCTGTTCTTACTATCTTCTACTCTGTCTGCCTTTAGGTGATACCTGAAGACTGATCCCCACCTCAGCTTAACCACCGGACTATCACTTTCTCAAACAATTCATCCGCACACAGCTTCCACCTCTTGCATCACTTGCCCCTCCCTTTTAGATTGTAAGCTCTCAAGGGCAGGATCCTCCTGTCTTATATTGTATTGTAACAGTAATGTCTTCCTTGTATTGTAAAGCGCTGAGCACACTGTTGACACGATATAAATCCTGTATAATAATCATAATAATAACAATAATAATATGGATTAGTTTAGGTACATTAAATAAATAAATAATATTATAAATCCTGTATACTAATAATATGGATAAGTTTATGTACATTAAATAAATTAAAATAAAAAATATTATAAATCCTGAATAATAATAATAATAATATGGTAACGTTTATGTACATTATATAAATAATATTATAAATCCTGTATACTAATAATATGGATAAGTTTATGTACATTAAATAAATAAAAAATATAATCAATCCTGAATAATAATAATAATATGGTAACGTTTATGTACATTATACTGATTTTGTTTTTACAATTTTATCTAAAAAAAAAAAAAGAACAATTACTAAGCTGAATGAAATCTGAATTTATTAACAAGTCTCAGAGTGCATTGAATGTGTAATACAAAGTTGGAACCTGGCCAAGCTGGCCTCAGCTCTCTGTCCTTCCCTAAAGTGTCCGCTAGATGTCGCTGTGCTCTACTGTCTATATATGAGGTGTTGCGCTGTTTTCCCGGCTCAGTGCTGCACATTGCAGGGGAGACTGATTGCTGAGCTAATCCACCAGCAGCTCCGCCATGAAGACCATCATAGCTGCCTACTCCGGGGTGCTGCGAGGTAAGAGCCTATTGCTGGGGCCCCTTATCACCTCCCTTGAATTTGAAGATTAGCTCTGGAGCTTCCCAGCATCTGCCTCCAGATTGTACCATTGCATCGGTGCTATTGGATCAGCCTGCGTTCTGTCACCGGTCTGCAGACTTTTCCATTGGAGATGGCACTGGGCAAAGGATTGGATGCATCATGCATGGAAGCTTGTGTTGCAGGGCAAGTTGCTGCTGGACAGTTGCAGTAAAGTCTGCATTGCACTTACAAGTACCAGCAGGTCCTGGCAAAGAAGCCAGGTGAAGCATAAACCATGGAGGATGGGCAACTGGTTGCTTTTAGTAACTTGTAGTGAATGACCAACCGCCTATTAAGTGGAATAGTTTCTACCCAACTCATTATGTAATTAATCTGATTGTTAAAGGAAGTCTGGTGAGAAATCAGGAGGTGGTTATCACTGATCCCTTATAACAATGCTAGTTGCCTGGTTTAAAAACTGTCATAAAACAAAGCCTTTGGCTCAATGTGAGCCAAGCAAATAGCATTTTGAAAGGGAACATTCGGTCATTGCATTCACTACAGGAGGTTTCCTTTTTTAAAGTATTTTATTTTTGAGGTTGTGGCGTTGTTTAAACTTGATCATGGGAAACCTTGTTCGTTCACTTGTCTTTTTGTCATCAGTCACTCTGTTTTTCTGTGCACATCAGAGATAACACGGACAAATATATCTCACGCAAGTCAGTTTACCCATGTTTATGGCCTGTCATTGGTTTGAGTCTCTTGCTTGTGTACACTCACCGGATCCTGCACACAGACACATCATTTGCTTGGCAATCGGTCAAACTTACTGGTATGTTGTGAGGTACAGTCTATGCAACTGGTGTAGTCCAAGTGCCCAATGCCACTTTCGGTCTCGGTGCTTTCTTCATATCATCTGCCACCAATATAGGAGAAATCTGCAAAGATTACATTCCTGCATAAGATACAATTCATATTATGTTCCAGATCCTTTAAGAAATGCTTCACAAATGCATGTCAGAAACAAAGCAGAAATTTCTGGGTGCACGTGATTCAAATGACCTGGTTCGGGGACCCAAAAACTGTTTGGAAGCCGGCGTCATGCTCCCTCGTCATCATATGAATCATAATATTAAGAAAGTGACCTTAAAGCATTAGTTTGTATTGCTTTAGAAAAAAATTGACCTGTCCCTTTAAGAAAAAGTATCGGTAATTGTTATCTGTGAGTACTTGATCAAAAGTATCGGTACTCGTACTCGGTCTTAAAGTGGTATCGCTGCATCCCTAGTGGTTACATTATATAACTAGAGACAATATTACTCAAATCACCAAAAATGTATCTTATGAAGTACAAAGATCTATATTTCACATTGTACCTATTCCTATTATAAGGATTGATTTACTCCAGTGGAACCCTTGAAATAGTTTTGGGATTTCAGGGAAGTTACGCTAAAACCATCTCAATGTGGGTCAGTGAGAAAACACTCCCCCCATCCTTACAATGATGGTCAGAATGCCACCCCTTAGAAATTAATAAACATCACTGGTGTCCCACAGCATATTCTGTTAAGTGGGGTTGGTCCCTGGAACTATGCAGGTACCATCAAAAAGGAGATTAGTGAGCCACAGCTCAAGGAGCCCATAGCTGGGTCTAGATCAGGGGTGGGCAACTGTAACCCTCTAGCTGCGCTTTAACTCCAAATCCCAGAATGCCTCTGCTTCTGAGAGTCATGCCTGTAAGGCCTTGTTCACACCAAATGCAGAGCAGATCCGCTCAGGTTTCTGCACACGCAGTGCAGTGGGTTGTGCTGCGTTTTGCCGTGTTTTTGATGCGTTCCAGGCCATTTTGGTAAAATGAAAAATTTGTTTTTGTTTAGCATGGGCTTTTAGTGCATTCAGGCATTTGCATGCGTTTTTGATACGTTCCAGAGCAGGTAAAATAGGGCCTGCTGCAGTTTTTTTTAACCTGCTCTGGAACTGCACGCTGCGATGTGAACTGGAGCTAAAAATACCATAGGAATACATTGGACGCAGTTTTGATCCGGTCTGTAACTGCTCTGCACCCGCTCCGTGCTTGGTGTGAACAAGCCCTAACTGTTAGTCTTGCAATGCCTCTTGGGACTTGCAGTTCAACAACTGGAGGGCCGGAGTTGCCCATCCTGCTCTGGAGGAACCCTAGGGTTCCACATACCCCTGGTTGAGAATGGCTGATGTAAACCCTACATAAATGACAATTGGTTTTATAAGGCACTGTGTATCATACACATAATTTTTTTCTTTCTGTAAATGACCGCTCTCATCCATCTCCTTCACATCTCACTTCCTGTCCATATTTACTCACCCCAATGTTGCCTGAACATTTTTGTTCTAAACCAACTTTCTGGTGAACATGATGGACCATGCCTTTAATGTGTGACATGGCCGCTTCTATTCTCCACCAGGGGTACCAGTAACAATGTAAGAAAGCAGCTGGCAGGCAGTTGTCCCCTTATAACAGGAAGTGCCTGAATAGGGGCCTTCATGGCCGGCTCACCAGGTATTATTTTAATGAAAGCTGCTGAATAAAAGATTATGAACCACTGTTAAAATAACCCTAGCCTGGTAAAGCCTTTGCGGTTTTGGTGACTGGGTTCACTGACTCGGTGTTCCACTGGCCAGCGGAACGGGGCCATAATGTTGCTGAGGCCTGGGGCACTCTGTGGAGGACAGGTGAGGTTCTCTTTATCTGTATCCAGCCCAATGCTGTAACCAATGGTCCTCTTTGGATGAGGATGGAGATTCTGTGCCTTCTGCTATGTAATAGCCTTTATACAGGGCCTATGCTCTGCATCTTCTTTATCCAATGTTTATAGGAACATGGAATGCTTTTCTAGAGTTCAATCTTAAATGAACACAAAATCAAAGTTCATATAAAGTCCAAACCGGGAGCATTGAACCTTTCGGTAGCCTGCCAGTGTAAGCGTGTTTTTATTTAACCCCTCAAAGCCTTGGTTACGCAGGACATTAAATGGTTCTCTGTAATCATCCCTGCCAAGATCCAAGGTACGGTGGTAAAGGTAATGGGGCAGAATAAGTGACTGTCCAGGAGAGGAGTTGCTTCTCTCTGGACTCGTTCTATCGTGTGAATATCTTTGTGTAAGTGAGGTCTCCAGAACTAGACACCGTATTCTAAATTCTCTTTAGCTGCATCTCATTTAGAATACGTTGTCCAATTCTGAAGGGTGCAATTTTAAGAGGGAATTTCCTGTCACCTGACAGATTTCCACTCGTTTCCTGTTGTGCCGCTGAGACAGGAAGTAGAGGGAAATTTCCTTAGCCAGTCTTGACGGCAAAAAAAGCCTGACTGGTTTTTAACCCTTAGGTCTCGTTCACACGAAGTGTGTTGCATTAGATTGATATGCAATTGTTTTGTGTGCCCGTTTCACAGAATAGAGATGTATTTGTGCACGTTGTGTGAAAATAAAGCATGTTTACACTTTTACGCAGTGCACAACAATGGATTACAACACACGGCTGCCTGCATGGGGTTGAATGGCAGTGTGCCTGCATGGGGTTGAATGGCAGTGTGCCTGCATGGGGTTGAATGGCCGTGTGCGTGTGTGAACTTTCAATAATGTTAAAAGAAAAATGTAAATAATGCAGAGTATCGCAGCATGGGTATATAAAATGCACACTACCAGGCATGCATTATGACTGCTGTTGATAATGGGCCCCAACCTAAACTATCCATATCCTAAGAAGTGTTGGCTTTCGATGCACTTTATTCCATCTGATTGCAAAAGCACTGACCCCATAGTTCTCCTTTTTAACAAGAAACGAAGGCCCGAAGCGAAAAATAAAATAAAATAAGCGCAGGGCATACATGACTAGGTGTATAGGGGAGACAAGCTAAGAGGGTTTGGTCTTGGGGACATGGTCACTTACCTGATTGGACAGGTCAAAAAGGTGAGGTGGGGCTTGAACGGTGGTCTGAGGAGGAGGGTCTTCTCGGCAGCAGTTGGAGATTGTCTGAGGTAGAGTGAACTTCCTGCCCGCCCAAGGAATTTCGGTGTTAGTCTGGGTAGTTCTGCAGTTGGGGTCTTTGGAGGCCATCAAATAATAGGTGCTGGTGGTGAAGGTTTGGGGGACCTGTCTTGGTATGGGTCCTCTATACATCTATTGATATCCGCCCCTCTGGCTGTTGTGTAACTACAAATCCCATGAGACATTACCAAATTCTCACAGCCTGACATGACTCCCAGAGACAGATGCATCATGGGATTTGTAGTCTCACCACAGCTGGAGTTTGTCCATCCTGCTCTAAATTCTGCACATTGACATCACTTGTATATAGGCTGAGCAGAGTAACCCCTCATTGCAGTATAGGAACCGATGGTCCCCCCCCTTGGTTTGGGTCTTTCCTGAACTTCACAGGAGTAATGGTGTCAATGGCTAGTGTCATGTGGTCCTCTTTGATATATCGTGAAGTTTTTAGAGAACCATTTTCAGTAAACAGTAGAAAGGCATCATGGCACACTCACAAACCAGCATGTAAAACAACTTGTCTCACCACTAAGGACAATGACAGAGGTTTGGATACACTTCTTCTGCAAAGGATGTGTAAGCCGCACTGCCGCGCCAAGGCACCTCTTATAGTGCGGTCCTAACTCTAAACTATGAGAGTCTCCATCTTGGAGCACATGGGGCAGAAGATATCAAATTGGGTGCAGGCCTGTCAGGAGGACGCCCCACCTCCTTAAAGGTACAGAGACACACAACTGTTCAAAGCCCATTTCGTGTGCACCTTACTGTATAACTGGTAACAAATTGTTGAGTGCGTTTGTCGTTTGTTTTGCTTTACCATTTTCAGTAAATTCTGTTATTTGCTGATTTGTTTACATAACAACATATGCTACTATTTCATCTGAAGTAAAGCAAGACAAGTAATGATGGTTGTAGAAGACGGGTTTACTCTTGCTGTGTGAGCTGTATTGAAATGACGCAAACGACCCTTTTGCTGAAGCACACTGTTCTTGTAATGTACACACTGCTGTACGGAGATCAGACATGTCAAAGTCTAGCGTCACCTCCGTGTTCTGTGATGGTAAATGACCTTTGAGCACTTGACTGTCTTTCTGGTCTACCTGCTGGTGCTGCCATGGCAACAGACCTAATATGGAGTCACACAGGCCTTAGACCTGGGGTGGGCACCTCTGGCCCTCCAGCTGTGCTTTAACTACAAATTCCAACATGCCTCTGCGAGTCATGTCTGTAATTGTCAGTCTTGCAATGCCTTCTGGGACTTGTAGTTCCACAACAGCTGGAGGACCAGAGTTGGCCCACTCCTGCCTTAGGCCCTAGTGACATCCTGCTTCCATCCCAAGGCTGCGGCCTTCCACATTATTTACATGCTTCAGGGAAAATCTCTTCTGTGGTGGCCACTCCTGCGCAGTTGCTCCTAAAGACCATTATGGAGGATTTTGGTCTAGTTTTGTGGTGGATTCTGTGTACTATTACTGTAGCTGTGCCCGTACATGTGGGGTTAATGAACACTACTTCACATGCCCGTGGCATGGACATCATAACTTTTTTTTTTTTTTTTTCCCCTGGCGCCGGAAACCAATTTGAAGTAAGAGGAATCACCAGCACTCAGTAGAATAATCCAACATGTCCATTTATTGGACATAGACGTCACACAATCACAAGAGCCAACGTTTCGAGACCACGCACGGTCTCTTCATCAGGGCATAAAGAGTCTGCCCGGTGCCATCCGTGTTCATCCCTACAAGCACCATTGTTTACTTAGGCCTGGATTGCTGTAAGGTGTGCGGGGGATTTCCCCTTCTATCCAATTGGAAACCATTTTGAGACGCTCGAGTTATATTTATGAAGTAAAAAGGAAAATGTCTTTTTGTATTTGGCAATATTTCAGAAAGTTTATACCTGAAGTGTCAAACTGCCCATATAGGCCGGCCCCATACTCTACCAAAGGACTTTACTCTGCAGTTGGTGTCTGTACGCATTACATGCCAACTATCCCATTTGCAATGGAGGGGGGGATTTATCAAAAACTGGAGCAGACAGAATCTGGAGCAGTTGCCCATGGCAACCAATGTACTTTTGTGTTCAGTGAAGCTTTGAAAATGAACACTTTTGTCAGCTTTGATGAATTCCCCTCCATGTATCTGCAGACACTAGGGGGTTTCTATAAAGCACATGTGTCAAACTCAAATCCCAGGGGCCGAATCGGGCCGACCAGGCCATTTCCTAGACTTCTACTTTCAGATCTAGGGTAGTAGGTTATTACTAAAACCAGTGATAATCGAATGCAGAGGCAATATAAAGATTAGATACATTTATATAGTCTTACATATACCTTTTGAGGGCAACCATAATGTTGATGTGGCCCACGATTAGATTGAGTTTGACACCCCCTGCGATAAAGGATCTCATCGCTAAGAATCTTTGGAGAACGATTGAGATCTTGGACTCATTAGCCCTCATGTTCTGGCTTTGTAAATGTCAGCCCCCAATTTTCTCTCATGGGTTACTTTAAAGGTGAAGTCCATGTTTTGAGTAAAAAAAATAAAAGCACACCTTATTCATTAAAAAAAATGTGCATTTATTTTGCATTGGAGTCAGTAAAGCATTGACTCAGTGGATGGCAGGTGCAATGTTCTGGCTCCTGCAGACTCTTCCTCCCATCTGTGCTCATACCCTGGTATGGACATTCAGTAACATGGACGGCAGGAAGAACGAATGGACTACACGTGTAGTGACGTCACTGCTCTGAAAGGCAATACCTATAAGCGGGCATACCTACACACTGCTTGACATGGAGGGGGGGTGGGAACATTTGATCTGCCAGTTTTATCTAACACATTCTACCCATCCACTGAGCAACCTCGGTGGTCTGGCAGTGAAATGGTGGTGCCCGAACTATGCAGGACTTAGCTGATCAGGGAGGCTTGAAAAAGGCAGAGCCCAATGTGTGAAGTCTGGGACTCTGTTTATTCCTTTTTGAAACCTTTCTACTGGTTTAATGACTGAGCCGTGCCCCCGTCTAACACCATCATCCCCATTGTAATTCCTTCTACAAAGTCCCTTGAACAGGTCAACTGCAAGCTGATGTTGAGTATCTTATTGCCAGTAATGGGTCTCAATATTTAGCTTCAGTATGGGAGTGCAAAAACCAGTGATGAGTAAGAGACCATAGCCCACAGCCATCCAATTATTATTTTTGCCAATTCTTATTGTGCCGACTCATGCATAGCACAAAACGGACCACATTAAATCATATTGGCCCTGAAGGGCAACCATGACCTACCATATTGATCTTTGGCCCTGACGGACAGCATTGAACTACCATATTGGGCCCTGACGGACCGGACAGCACTCAACTACCATATTGGTCCCTGGCCCTGAAGAATGGCACTGAATTGACATGTGTCCCTGGCCCTGAACTACCATATCTGTCCCTGGCCCTGAAGAATAAGCCAAAACCACCATATTGGTCCCTGGCCTTGAAGGGGTTCACACTCTAATGTCCATACAGCAGTCCCACAGCAGCAACAGAACCCCGAATGTTGGCAGAGGGTTCTCACCACTCGGGTCCTTCACGAGAAGTTCACTTGATGGGTAAAATTTGGTGGTTTTTCTCTTTTGGGTGGACTGATCTTTATAGGATTTTAAGGTGTAAAACTGCACCCTATTAAATTTTATATTGGCTGTACTTAACTGAGGTTTCATCTTCCTCCTAGGGACTGGATCCAGCCTCCTCTCAGCTGTTCAAGACTTGCCGTCCACGCCTTGGTTTTCCAAGTCTCGGGTGGAAAGACATCTTCAGATCATCTCAGTGTTGCAATGGGTCATCAGCTTCCTCATCCTAGGTAAGATTCCCCTTCCCCCCCCCTTTTTATCTACAGTATTGAGCTAAAGGAAGTGGGGTCAGACTGGAAGTGCAGACTTCTATCATTTAAAGGGTAGCGGAAAAGCACTGTGGGAAACTGTAGTCCTCATTCAAGGAAAGGTGTACTGCTAAGACTACCTTGAAAGTCTTGTTTCGCCTTTCAACATGTTATGATTTTAAAAAGGGAACCGGCAGTGAAACTTCATAGAAAGTATTGTAGGATGGTAATCGTCCTACCCTTGTTGGATGCCTTGGTCTCATTTCTACTGAAGCCCACCATGAGGCAATTCTGCTGCAATCCTAACTTCAGTTGGCATACAAGGGCTCAGTAGAAAGACAGTTTAGGCAATACCTAATAATAATCTCATTTCATGCTTCATGGGGCTGAATAAGGGATTTTAAAATGGGAACCCCACGCAAAAGCTAATGACACGGCTGAAATACACTTACTGTTTTAACCTGCCAAAGGATTTTCCATTCTGTACATTCAACTTTTTGCTGTTTTACTGTATAAAGCCTTTCCATGTGCACCTTGCTGTAAAGCTGGTAACAAGCTTTGATGAGTGCGTTTGCCATTTGTTTTGCTTGGTATGTATCTAGCACACTGTACAGCCAGGCGAGTGACACTCATTTTCTGGTTCAACAACCCCAATTTCCTATGCCACCTCCAGTTGTATAATGGATAATAGCAGAGGGGGCTGTTCTGTAGTCTAGCACACTTCTGTCCTTGGGTGACAACACTGCTCCTCTATATACAAAAAGTGTTGTCATCCTAGGATGGGAAGGGTTACTGACAGGATCACCTGGTGGGGAAAAAAAAGGGGAAGATATTTTTGGGGGTGGGGAAAAGAGAGCTAATGCAAATACCACATCTACGCACCTTTTAATCTGCAATATAAACATTTTTGTTCCTGGGTTTAGATACTTTGGGAAAAGATGTTTGGGTTTTTTTGTGCAGATTGCATTGTGGGCAGCTGGTAACAAAGGGGGAGGAGGGAGCAGTTTTAACAAGGTTCTCTGGATTTAGGGGCCTGGGAATAGTGGTACCAGCAATAGCCTCTGTAGTTTAAGATGCATACTTTATCCTGACTCTCCTGTTCTGGGTCCTCCCAGGGGTTGCATGTACCGTGATCCTGATCTACATTTTCTGCACTGATTGTTGGCTAATTGCTGCCCTGTATGTCTCCTGGCTGGTGTTTGACTGGAATACTCCCAACAAAGGTAAGGGGACTGAAGGGGCGGTTTAACTCCATTGCTCATTAAAGTGACAATCATACACTTTTGTTTTTTGTCTTGTTTTAATTGTTGTGTTGACATCTATTTATACTAGATACTTTGTTACAAAAAACTGCATTGATGTCTATATAGAAAAGGATCTCAAGCTTTTAGACCATGCTGACATTGATATGCCACATCTAAGCTTGTCTGCTTTGATGGGTATTACAGCTTTTATTTGAATCTATTAAATATATTTCACATGCACAGCTTGCAGCCACCAAGTGGCAGGATTTGAGAAAGGAAAGCTAGTGGGGTTAATCACAAAGCTGCCGGAGGCAGCCGAGTGAATAACCCAGCCGAAGTGAAGTGACCCGAACGACATTCAGCTATTCACTCTGGCTCAGTACGGCTGTTTTCGGCTGCATTTCGGTCAGCCGAACATGCTCTGCGTGTTCGGCTGAGCCGAATTGGAGGACTTGGACTCAGCTGATCCAACATCTGGATCGGCTGAGCCGAATCTCTAGCAGCTCGCTGCCATTCGCCCCTATTCTTATAGGGGCCGATCGGCAATGAATGAATAGCCGAATGCCGCCGATTGGCATTCAGCACGGCTATTCTGCTTGGACCTCTGAGGTACCGAGCAGAATAGCAAATCAGTGAAAATAGTAGAGAAAAATGTAAATAGTAAAATTTAAAAAATTAAATTTTTTAAAAAACAGAACAATTGGGCAGAGCTAGCAGTCACAGCTAGCTCCGCCCAACAGTTTCCTATTGGCCGTCACCTGCTAGAGTCTAGCAGGTCCCAGCCAATGAATAACTGGGCTCTGCCCAGTTGTAGTTTGTTTGACAGTTCACCTTCCCTGGGTCATTTGGCGGACGCTGATCTGTCATTATAACTGGGCGGAGCGAATGGCTGGGTGAAGGTTTTATAAATAAACCCCCTAATTGTTGTATGGTGCAGATTTTTGCATTTCCCTGCTGTACATTCTACAGCAGTAAACGATAAATCTGTGATTTCACAGGTGGCAGACGATCTAAGTGGGTCAGGAATTGGCCAGTCTGGAGATACTTTCGAGACTACTTCCCTATACGGGTAAGTCAATGGCTTGTGATATGTTGGAAGCACTAATCAAAAGGTAGGCAACCTTGGCACTCCCGCAGTGCCTCTAACAGTCACAGACATGGCTCCCAGAGTCTTGCAATGCCTCATGGCACTTGTAGTCCAACAGCTGGGTGCCAAGGTTGCCTACTCCTGCACTAATAATTCAACCCTTTCACCATTCCTGGTAATGCATGCATCAGTTTCTGCACACGGCACACTATGATTGGACATTGAGCTTTGAGTAAAGAGATTTGTACACCTAAAGTGTGGGTATAGAAAATGGCATTACATTTGGGGTGTTTTCTCCTTTTAAAAGTGTCATTAAAGTCAAACTTCCCCCCCCCTTCCCAATCCTGCTGTAGGGACTTACATTAAATGATGTCTCTCAATCCGATCGTCTCTGTATTCAGAGCTTCCTTAAATTGCTTTGGCCTTGGTCTTCTAGATAAGAAGAATCGGGTGTAGTGTGGACAGAAAAATAGAAATCTTTGTATATTGTATTGGATCCACCTTTCACTTTTGCCATATGTGGCCATAATAGTGTCTGCATCCCTCCACTGGCTTCCACTCGCCCAGAAGATACAATTCAAAATATTAACAGTCACTTATAAAGCCGTCCACAACTCCGCCCCCAGATATATCTCAGACCTTGTCTCAAAGTATCACTCTAACCGTCCACTACGCTCTTCCCAAGACCTCCTGCTTTCCAGCTCCCTTGTCAACTCCCATTGCCTCCAGGACCTCTCTAGAGTCTCTCCCATCCTCTGGAACTCTTTACCCCAACCTGTCCATCTATCTCCCACCTTGACTGCCTTTAGGCGATCCCTTAAGACTCCTCTTCAGGGAAGCCTATCCCACCTCAACCTAACCACTCAACCATCACGTTCTCAAACAATTCTTCCCCACACAGCTACCTCCTCATGTATCACTTCCCCCTCCTTTTAGATTGTAAGCCCTGAGGGGCAGGGCCCTCACCATCTTGTCTTGATGCGCAAACTGTTGGCGCTATATAAATATGTAATAACTCCACGGGGCTCCTCTGGTATAAGATCCAGACACCCGTGTATTTGGCCAAGGCATGGTGTCATACCTCAACTTCCTGAGAGATCTTTAGCACAGTGTGTTGGCGATGGACAACACTCCTGCCATGCCCTCAGTTATGCAATCGTTAAACAGTTCATTTGCAAACAACATTATTTGCCTTAACCCACAAGTGCTTTTTCCACCACCGCTTTTCCTTTTTAGACTGGCTTTTCAAAGTCTTAAACATAATTCTAGAGGTTGGATGAAAGGTTTAGAGTAGTATAGCACTTTGCTAGTTAAAACAAGTTCTAATACTTTGTATATCAGACTATAAAAAAGGACAACTGAGGCACAAAGGATCAGAGGAATTTTGTTTCAAAAGAGGATACAAACTAGGAACTATGGGATAGAAACTCCCTTCTGCATGCTCAATACCAAAGGAGCTGCAGAACAGCTTGGATCTACCAGCCTGTTGGTGAAGATTGGCACCAAGGCTCAATGAACACATGTTCCCCACTTGTTTCCCCATCTGGCATTCTGATGTGGGGTCGTTTATGCCAGTCCTTTTTTGTGAGGGCCAGTTCACATCAATTGCGGTGCGTTCCAGAGTGGTAGCTTCTGGAGCGCACAGCAATCGTACACTAAACTCATTCCTTTGTTCCCCCCCGCCCGCAGTGAGATTAGATGCGTGGCAAAACATTGCGTGTCCCGGTCCAGTGCGAACCTAAAAAATAGAGCATGCAGCATTTTTTTTTTTTTTCCGTTCGCACTGGACCGGAACACGGGCAGTGTTTTGCCGCGCGTCCGATCGCACTGCAGGCCGGGTGTGTGGCTGTGGTGCCATTGGCTTTGGTGTGTTAATTCGCACGAAAGTGATGACGCCTAGGTGTGAATGGGACCTAAACTCGGGAGTCAAATTTTTAAAAAAAAGTGGGGTGCAGCTCTGCTGTAGGTGGTAGATTTTCTGTGAGTGTTTATGGGGTGAAGACAACACCTAGGTCTGTTTTGTGTAGAAAGTCTGATCTGACAATGTGTGTGCATTTCCAAATCTTGAATACATCCTCTTGGTATGGGTGAAGTCAGTTCAGTGCCAAAAACGTATTTCATTGGGGTGTAATAGCAGTGGCACTTTTATCAGGACAAGGAAGAGATTCCCAGAGCTGAGTAATTGTCAGTTATCATGTTTTGAAGCATTTTATGGTGTTGAACTTTGTCCCTAGATACAGCATGGCTGGCAGATGCTCAATACAGAGACCCATAAGAGGGGCCTTTGTCACCTGGACATGGCTGGCTCACGTGTTCTCTAGGCACTCCTTGTTTAATATTTTGGTTGTAGGACACAGTTATATGAATCGTTCTGCCAAGAATACTAATGAGGCTCTGCCATTGCTTCTGGAACTCCTATTGCTTTTTCTTTCCGGTATTCTTATTTGGCATCTGAAAGTGGCTACTTTAGAGGTAATCTATTGTGTAGTGCGCATAGCCGTTTGTACTCGTGCTTTATCGGGCCCACAGTGGGGAAATTCTCTTGACTTCCTGTAGTGTCAGAGCATGAAATGATTGGAAGTTTCCCCAGCTTTGGACAGCATTTAAAACTCCAGGTCTTTCGATCTTTTACACTATCGAAAACGAAGGGACTTGACTGGCGCTGGGACTTGACTGGCGCTGGGACTTGACTGGCGCTACTACGGGGTGTTGGAAACCATAGCATGGTCTGTGTAAGGGCTATTTAGTTGCCACTTAGGTGGGATAGTGTCCCTTCAAAATCGCTTTTATACAACCAATAATGGTGATGATAATATGGTTTAACATTTGGATGAGGCATGACTTAGGGGTAGCAAAGCACATCCATACCTACTGCACTAATTATTGATCATGTACCAGGAATATTCCCTAAATCACTCATAGTTGAGTTCCTTCAACTTGTATTATATGGACTTCTCTCGCTTTATTTTAATACCCTTTTTTTTTTTTTTCAGCTAGTGAAAACTCACAATCTGCTTCCCAGCCGCAACTACATCTTTGGCTATCACCCACATGGTATCATGGGTCTAGGTGCATTTTGTAACTTCGGCACAGAGGCCACTGGTGTGTCCAAGAAGTTCCCGGGGATAAAGCCATACCTTGCCACACTGGCTGGGAACTTCCGAATGCCGGTGCTTAGAGACTACCTGATGTCTGGAGGTAATGCTTAACTTCAGTCTTTAGATCATGAATTCAAAATAAGATTATGGTCAACCGTGGACTATTCTGCTGTGGCTTTGCTTCAGTATTTCTGGGTACTGTAACTTGGGAGTCTTGCCAGCCACTCTATAGCTTTGATATGTATGACTGGCTAGTCCAAGGTCCTGGAGAAGACAGCCTTGTTTGGCAGGGCAGGAGACCTGATTTTTCTTTGTTGCAGTTGTAACCCTTAAGTCTTGTCTCTACAGTCTGTAACTGAGCAGTGAGTAGGGGAGGCAGCAGACCAAAAGTTCATCTAACTTTGTGCTCTCCTATCTGTTATTTCTTGGCACATGAGCACTGCAGCACAACAGATTTGCTGCTTCTTCCTCTTCTACTCTGAGCTCTACTGTACAGTAGACATGTGCGATTCGATTCGTTTCGTTCCGAATTGAAATTCGGACTAATTTTCGGAAATTCGGATGTATCCGAATTCCAGATATAACGAATGCAAACGAATCCGAATTGACTTTCACACCGGAATCCCGAAAAACGAAATAACACAAATCCGAATTTAAAACGAAACTAAACAAATTTTTTGGCAGTGCACATGTCTACTGTACAGGGACTGAAAGAGGCTGCTACCCAGTCAAATTCAGTTATTTGCACTGCTTGTATTTAACAAATACATTTAATGAATGCAGAGCCACCTTTTTATCTGCCAGGAGTTCAGCTTTAATGGATAGGATATAATCCACTGCACTCTGCTGTAATATGTAAAAGAATCTTGGTATTTGCATAAACACCAACATGTCTTAATACATTAGATCCATTTTTCACCAGGAATTTGCCCAGTGAACCGTGACACTATAGACTACATCCTCTCCAAAAACGGGACCGGAAATGCTGTGGTGATAGTGGTTGGAGGTGCTGCAGAATCCCTGAACTGCCGGCCTGGGAAAAATGCGGTGACTTTAAAGCAGAGGAAAGGATTTGTGAAGATTGCACTGCAGCACGGGTAAGGAGACAAAATGCATAAGACATCTATCTTCTCTCTAATAAGAAAGGTCACTAACTTCTCCATTTAAAGTCAATGTAAACCCTACTGATATAACTTATCTATCGGCTCCTTTTTGGTCTATTAAATGTGTTTTAATATAGCTGGTCCATGAGTGCAAATAATACCTGTTGATCCTGGCCGAAATCCAATGTACCGCTCTGTTTCAAACAAGGTAATCAGGGAAATGTATTAGGACTACAGAACTCCTCCTCCTTTCTCTTGAGGAAAGGGTAGGCATTTTACAGTCCTAGCACACACACGCTGTCCTAAGGTGTCAAACACTGCTACAGAGCTTTGTCACCATAGGGCAGGTAGTATTATTGGCAGGAACACCTGGTAAAAATAAAGGCGAATGAAGCCTAAAAAAGGACTAATGCAGACAACACATCCCAGGCCTGGTAGCTGCAATATATTGTCTTTCTGCTCTTGGACCTTTTTGATACAATTTTTAAAACTGAACTTCTGCTTTTCATTCACTCTTGAGGCGTTGTAGAAGCTCTTCTCCCATTACTGAATTCCCCTCATTGACTTTTGTCCTCAAAACAGATGTCCCTTTGTAAGATTCCCCTTCTCTATGGTTCAGGAGACCACTCTAAAACTTTGGATTTTGCCCTCGCTTTCTTTCTCCATGACAATTCTCACATTACAAATGGAGGGGCAATTCTCCCTAATGGGAAGACACACCTCAATGAAAACTTAAAATACTTTAAGGTTGTTTGGCAGTAAAAATCCACATCCTGCAGAGAAGGTCTTTCCCTGATTGGGACATGTGTGTGTTTTTTTAGTATTCCCCATTTCTTTTTATGCATACAAATGCCAGACTGTGCTGTATCCTAGTTGCTACTGACCTCTGTGATCTACAGACCTTGAGTACCTGTACAATTCTTATGATGGTTCTTGTCTATTCACAGTGCCGATCTGGTGCCAGTCTACTCATTTGGGGAGAATGAAGCTTATAAGCAGGTGGTCTTTGAAGAGGGGTCCTGGGGCCGCTGGGTGCAGAAGAAATTCCAAAAATATGTTGGATTTGCCCCTTGTGTCTTCCATGGTTGTGGCTTCTTCTCTGCAGAGAGCTGGGGACTGGTTCCATATTCCAACCCAATCACCACCGTTGGTAAGTTCATGAAAATACATTGACATGTACTTAAATGCTAACTGTTCAATTGGATGGTTATAGGGTAATAGAGCTAGTATACCCATAGAGCTAAAATACTTTCCTGGGGCATCACTCGTGCTGGCCTCATGTCTAAAGGCTTTGGCAATGTGGTCTCACAGCTGAGGTCAACAGCCTAGGATTTCACAAGGGTAACCTGGACTAGCGTTTTTTTCTTCCAAAATGTTAAGCTTATACTTTTGGATTTGGTGCTCTGAGTCACACATACAGATCAGGAAAGTCAGAAGACCTTATCTCCATTCCTTTATTTTGGGTCAGTGATCTCAGAGTATTGAGCATTACAAATGATTAGGATTTTTAGGAGGAGAGATTACCAATGACCACTTCAGAGTGGTTTAAGACCATCACTTGTAGGGCTATAGCTCACACAATATTTAGTATTTCTGATCTAAAATGGATTAAGTGACTAACGGCCTTTTCTTCCTTTCAGTTGGAGAGCCCATTACGGTCCCCAAAACGGAACAGCCGTGCCAGAAAGACGTGGACTTCTACCACAGCATGTACCTGACCTCCCTGCAGAAGCTCTTTGACAAATACAAGACTAAGTTTGGCCTCCCAGAGTCGGAGGTTCTGGAAATCAATTGAAGCTTTTGTCTGAGTCAATGACTGCAATAAGATTTGCTTCTTGGGGAGATGTCCTTTTTGAGAATCTTATCCTAGGTAGCTCTGCATCCATTCCACCCCTGCTGATTGTCCTTGTAGACTTTATCCACAAAGCTCTCAATGACATTGACTATTTCTTTTTTTAGCCCTACTAATGTTGGCACTTACCAGTTGTGTATATAATAGATGTTTCTACCAAAATATTTTCATTTTGGTTGGGAAATTATGTTCTATGTAGCCTGGAATTCAGATTGTACTTCACAATTGCATTATGTACGTGGACATTTCAGCACTTAACATGCTTAAGTTTGGTACATGTTAATCTTTTGCTTTGCTGCTTTAAGCATGGGACAGTATTCATGTTGGACTGAAAAACGGAATGTACTTCATTAGGTCTGTCTACTCAAAATGTATTTTGTATGGATGTTAATGGGTTGACTTGCCTACTGGCTTTCTGTATCTTTTTGGGCTTTTTCCAAATCGATTCTCTGCATTCCTTCCATGGCAAGTTTCAAGTTTCAGTCTCCATTATTTTTTCATTTATGGAGAATGAAACCACAAAAGTTGGGGCACTTCAAGTCTTGTGTGGAGCCAGGAAAATTGCCAGACACATCTCTGTACTAAACCATGAGATGTATGGGAAACCTGAGGGTGATTTGGCTCACCAGCAGGTACTTGTCGCGCATTGCTCTGGCTGGACATGTTCTTTAAGCTCCAGTTTTGTAATAGGTGCTGGTAGGCCACGTCTACATGGCATCAAGAAGTTTGCTGCCTTTGTAATAAGATGTTAGACAGATCTGACGGATACTGGCAGCCAACTGGCTTCTTGAATCCTCAAAGTATCAATTACAGTATAGTTATGACTAATTCAGTATTGTATGCAAGATGTGCCTAACTTTGGAATCTGGAGAAGATATTTTATAGTATAGGGAAGAATTAGAGGGGGGGGGGGTTTGTTGGTATAAATGTGATTATGAGGCTTTAACAAATTCTACAGTCTTGTTTTGATGCTTAAATGAGTTGGTAAGATGCGCTTTAATGGCTTTAAAACAGCATCTGAAGAAATATAGTTGGGCTAATTTCGGAACAGATTACTCCTATGTATGTAGAGGCAGCCTGTTTTTTTAAAGTATTCACACTAGTGAGGAACAAAGGACTTGGTGACGTGTGGATGCAGATTGTTCTCACCAAAACTATGGGCTGTATTCTGCCGCAAAGCACAAAATGGCTGACTCCACACGTTGTGGCCAGTGGTCTCTACACCGGATCTCTCAAATGCATGAATTGTTTGTATTGGTCAGAAAACCACATGCTTTGCTTGATACTGGCTCAAACCACCAAGTGGTCTTTTCATCAGTTGCAGTTAGGACTGTGTGTACAAAGGCTGCTGACTGGGAGAAGGTTAGGTTGATCCAACCATTGGGAACAAGTACTTGGATCAGGAATTCTGATTTATATCTCCAACTTCATTAGCTCTGGGTTAATGTCTTAAAGTATTGAGCCAGACGACTACCATTTTAAGAATGAGATCTGTACTAATTTTATTTACTGGCCCTTTTCATGGCTTGCATGCCATTTTAATTATTAAAAAAATGTTTTTCCTAATTAACTTTCATCTGATCATGAACAATGTAAAAAAAAAAATTCCATTCCAGGAAAACATTTTACCTGCTGTAGCTTCCCAAACTTGCTCTCTGCTGCTGCATGGCTGTAAAACCTTCCTTGTCCTTTAAAAGAATATAGGAAGTCTGCACCTATATTAATTACAGTACCGGCCTCTAGTAGTAACGGCAAGCCTTCAACTTGCAGGACACTACAGCAAACAGTGGTCCTTTTCCAAAGCAAATAGGAAGCTTAACTGTTATTGTAGGCTGCACTATGAAAGGTCCACGGAATATTATTTACCTGTCCATGATTGGGCAATCTAGAAATTGCCTATTTTTTTAGAGGATTGTAACGTCCTGTTGTCCATTTTGTAGAGAATGTTACATGGGTACGAGGGCTGCCTAAAGGGTTTTCCATACTGATTTGTCAAGCAGAGACTGGGAATGGGTTAAATGTCAGTCACTCACAGGTCTTTGATCTTTGGCTTGGTTAATGGGATTGCAGTTGCCCCCATTTCAGGAATTGTGTTGAGGAAAATTGGCTTGCCAACTGGTAGACCTATTTGAAGGACCAAAAAGCTAAATTTACAAGTTAGTTTATACAAACATTTTAAAGCTAGACTCCAGGCAAATGGCTAAGTACTCTCTTCTCTCGCATTGGTGGAGTACTACCCCCACCACAACTTGACGTTGGTCAACCATTTTGCTTTTCATCAGAATAGTCTTCTTTCCATAGGTTTTCAAGACCTTGGAAACTTGGTGCTTGGTGCCCAGCACCTTCATTGGCCAGTAATCCCTCATCAGTCTGCCTCTGATGTGGTTTTACTTTGTTACAAGGGGCTTAATTACCCAGATTTTGGGGCTATGCCCTCCTACCCACTGACATATTTCACAAAGTGGGAGTGGCTTAACTCAAGGGGTTTGGAGCTCTGCCCCAAAGTTGGCAAAGGAGACTGCTTTAGTGAAGCCAGGATCAAAGGCACAGAGCTGGCCACCCAAGCTAAAAGTCATTGTGGTACCAGTTTTAGGCAGGAACTTTTGATTTTTAAAAATGGTTGAGAGTTTTAGCATTTTAAAAACAGATCTGCTGGATGTAATCTGTGCAATGCATGCTGGTTCAAAGTGAAAACCCATCTGAAATGATCAAATTAATTATTTTCAATAAATGGTGCATAGCAAATTTTTCTTTTTTTCCCAGCACTGCTTTCTGTCCAGCAGTTCTGCAAAATCCATTTTGCCATAGAGGGTTTCTATCCCTTAACATGGCAACTGATATATTGGAGCAATTGGCTGCACAGCAAAGTTACATAAATGTCCTAATTAGAAATTAAATGTCTTAAGTTCTGTAAAATCCATTCAGAGCTTTAAAGGTCTTTAAAAGCTGCCATGCAAAATGCTTACAATGTAGCCTTTCAAAGGAATGGAGGTCCTCTATTTCCCTACTGCTCGGCTCTTATCTTTCTCTGCAAACGTTGACATTTTAGACACGGAATGCACCGATGCTGATAGTAGTATTTATGCCAAAACCGAGTATTTGGGAGAGTACTCGCCCAAATGCTCAGATACCTTCGCTGATACCGGAACTTCTGGTCAGAGGAAGATTTTCTTCTGACTGGCCGTGCCATAGGGGAACATGGAGCTGGCTTCCCATGCAATCAGGAAGCCTGGTGGTGAGTAATGACCCAGCTTCCTGATTTGGCTTTCCTGGCCACTCACAATTGAGCTGGCCAAACATGGAGCCGGCTTCCCGGGCAATCGGGAAGCCGGGCAGCATGTCATTACTCGCTGCTTGGCTTCCCGATTGCCCAGGAAGCCGGCTCCATGTTTGGCCAGCTCAATTGTGAAGCTGTAGCACTGGTATTGATACTTGATACCGAAAAAACAGTATCAATGCATCCCTATTTTAGACCCCTCCACATTTATGCGCTATGGTCAAACATGTGTTCCCTTATTGTAACCTATGGTGCATTGCCAATGATTTAGATGGTTGGGGTGCTATTTAGAATGGTACCCCAACATACCGCACAGTAGGAGCCAAAGGACCCGCACTGTGGTGGACCACATTGAATATACCATGCATTGTGATGCACCGTGCTTTAAAAAGTGCAAGTCTGGTTTTTATTTAGTTGCTGTGTTGGCAGCCCATTCAAAATAATTGTGCTGACTTAGTGAAATGTGTGACAACGTGCAAGTGGTGACAATTGTGAAGTAGTAACCTTGTCTCTGCCCAACAATCAGCAAAGTGAACCAGGTGGTAGTAGACCCACTTTCTGGCTGCGCAGTGCGGTAGAGCGGTGTTAATCGGACACAAGACTGGCGGAATAAAATTTCAAGCCCTTTGATGGGTAAAATGGTAAACATATGTGCAAGTCAGCTATGTGTTTATTTGTATAACTGAAGTCTCCCTAACCCTCCCCTTTAACAAATGTCAATTTCTAGTTTTGTGCTCGTTTTCTCGGCACACCCCTTCTAAGCACAAGGAGTCGTGACTCCTGATTTTTTTTATTTTTAAAGCACAACCAATGCAAATAGGTAACATTTTTCCAAAATACTTTTTTTCTTATATGCTAGTCTCCCCTGCCCACCATTCAGCAATATGAATGTCTTTCAGTTAATGACTGAATTCTAATCTCAGTGTTACTATGTAAATGTTGGGTGGGAGGGGGGAAACTACGGGAAAAGTGCAATTCTTCCTTTTTTTTTTTTTTTTTTTTTTTTTTTTTTTTTTTTTTTTATTTCCTCATGGTCTTTTTTTTTTTTTTTTTTTTTTTTTTTTTTTTTTTTTTACGATTGTAAAAATGAAAGGCTGGATATTTTACCAATGAACTGACAATGTATATACCAACGATGGACTATGTTGATATTTTTGTAGAAATGTTTACATTTAATTCCATTTTTTTCCCCATCTGAATGGGATACAATGTCATCTATAAATCTGATTCATCTTAATTATTTAATGTGCCTTGAACTGTGTTAATGATTGTATTTTAAAGATCTGCATTGTTCAGAATGCTCTCCTATGTATCTATGTATTTTTGTACAAATAAATATATGAACAGTGTCTTTTAGATCTTTGTTATTAGGTGTGTGTGTGTGTGTGTGTGTGTGTGTGTGTCTGTGTCTATCTCGATGGGGAGAGAGATCTCTCCCAACAACCTGAGATGAGACGGGAAAAAAGGGGTGCGGTGGGACTCGCCATATGAGATGAGAAAGAGGGACACTTGGGTAGGCAAAGGATGCCGCCCCGTTTTGTGGACCTGTCGGAACGAAGAAACCTGACAGACTACAGTGCAGGTTAAAAAAAAAAAAGTGAGTGATCATGAACAAAAGGTAAATCCAAGACTCAAGGTGCCCATACGATGCAAGTACGATCTGCCTGTCCAAGATGGGCAGATCGTACGAGCTTTTAATTAGCTTACAACCATCGCTTAACGAAAGTCGTGCGATGGTTGTAAGGTGTATGGGCACCTTTTAGTCTGAGCCGAGCCAGAGGTCAGAAGCCAAAGAGGATAGTCAGCCGAGCCAGGTCTGGGAACGCAGGGAGCAGGACGAAAGTACAACAACCGAAGTCTGGAACCAGGGGATCAATAGCCGGAGCCAGGATCATAAACTGAGCACAATAGCTACCAGCGGGTCTGAACAGGGGTAAGGACAGAAACCAAGTCAAGACTGATTACATAGTGAACATGAGTAGCATCATAACTCTGAGACAGGAAGTTGCCAGTAGTCACAAAATGATTACATTTATATGTTTGGTCATAGGGGGGTATCCAGTGGCAACAGTCAGTGTTAGAAACACTGCACAAAAGCTAAACCTGCAGCTTAAGTGGACAAGGAAGGGTAAGAAACCCTGACGGGTCCAAGAAGAATAAACACAAAATATGAATATTTAAACTTTTTTTTTTTTTTTTTTTTTTTTAGTAACATTTGATTACCAAGTCAACAATTAAACATCTCAAATAGGCACTCTAGAGTAAAACAGGTGCAGCAATTGCATCCATAATGTGATAACCTGGTATAGGCACACTGGAGTACAAGTACAGCAATTGCATACATAATGTAATAACATGGCATACAAGCTGTAGGTCCATTGAGTGAACATATGTAACAGTTTGTTGACCGGTGATCCACAGCAATGCTTTGTAACACTGTCTGACTAGTATTCCAACCATGTATCCATGTTTACTCCTGTTTAAAAGTATTTCTGGTCAAAATCTCAATTTCTATATTGAATATACACAAGTTCTATCCCACTCCTAATAACCATATTGATCTAGAGTTTGGACTAGCTTCCGAAGCTGTTTCTAAAGTATAATTCTGTCATGGAAGTGAGAAAAGCCTTCACTCCATTTGTTACACAGATGAAACCTTTACACATTCCATTCCTGGAGTTTTTCATCGGTAAAAAAATATTTAGTCAAGTAAACGTTTTTTGAAGATGCTCACGGGCCTGCCTTATGAATTACTCGACATCTGAACAATTTAACATTATCATTGCTTGCTGGAAGTAAAAAAAAAATAGGAGGTGGGGCTTTTTCGGTACCAAGTGACAAAAATTACCACATGATAAAACAGGAGTACTTTATTATACAAAGGTTAAAAATGTTCAAAGACATAATTAATATGTGGTAAAAGAAGAGAGTGCGGAGAGGACCCCCACCACCTGAATAATATGTGCACATTACAAAACAGAAAACAAAAAAACAGATTGATCTCCAAATAACCATTCCAGAGTTGTGAGGCTAGATGGCCATGACAAACATAATAAGTATAACCTGTTCTCGTATACGAATGCTCCTTATACCAGGAATGGTGATTCTCTCTCTCTCAAAGCATTTTACGCTCCAAGTGCTTCCTTTAGGAGATGGAGGAGATCGCTCCCAGAGAGTAATCAGTGCGCTCCCGGGCCAGTCCAGCAGAGCAAGGGCCCAAGCGTGCCCAAGGACAGAGGACCTCAAAATAGATGGTGGGGAAAAGTTGACAAGCAGACAACCATCAAAAGCTGAATTGCTTGCTGGAAGCAATGCATTATGGGCTATGTAGTCTTGAGAAATTGAGATTGCATCAAGCAGCAGGGAAAGAGATGCAAAGCCTTCTGGGAATCCAGGAAGTTGTTGAAAGTGATGGGCTAATGGAAGGCAGCAGTCACTTCATGTAACCTTTGATTGCATTATCAAAAACAGTGTTCGATTACAATTCTGATGTTCTAACACAATAGTATATGCTGTTACTATAAAACTCCATGTGCCCAGTGTAAGAAGGGAGAACATCCAATGTAGAGTGGGTGGTATATGAAAGCAGAGTTCAGAAGGATCAAAACTGGAAAAGGACAAACAAGGGGATCAGCTAATCGGACATCTATGATAGATTACAGACAGATTGGGGGTCTGTGGCAATATAATGAAAAACAATGGCCCCAAAGATGGAAAGCCCTCAGCTGAAGGACAATCCATTTTTATCATGGGTATTAAAATGGATCCAGGTTGACCTTGTATTTCAGAGTTTGTCATATTTATCTTGGCAATGGTGCACCCATTTCTCTTCCTCCTCCATGCCAGAATTTACCTTAGGGTTCCCTTTGTGATTGTTGGGAAGGGAGCAGGGGAGTGGCTTCCTTGAAGTGACTGTGTGTTTCTGGAGATGCACGTGGTGTAGAAAAGTCGCCGGCACTCCAACTGTGATATAACTTCATCTTTTATTGATCAGGTCAGAAAACAATGTTTTGGGGTTGCATAGTATCCCTTCATAAGGAAAACAATGTCATCACATTGTCTGATAAAGGGACCCTGTGCGACCCCCAAAACATTGTTTGCTTTTTGATATGATTGACTTGCATCAATAAAAGATGAAATTGTATCACACGTGTTCCATAGTTCCAAGGATGGGGCCCAGCAGTGCCAGTCCAGCAAATAGCAGGGAATTAAAGCATCTAAATAAAATTGGTCTACAAATAAAAGATCAGTTCTAGATTAAGTCTTGTGGACCTTGGCGCAGTGACTGTAGTCCCACTGAGATGCATGGGTGACTCTCCAGCAGTCCAAACTGTACTGTCTTTCTGAAGTGTTTATGGGCAGCATAAGAAAGGGCAGATGAGGTGTCAAGCTTCGGCTATGGGCTATGTTGAAGCACCCCTGACCAGCAGGAACCCCTCTTTAAAGTTGACTAATTTTACCAAGGCATCATCTATAAAGGTTTGGTGGAAATTATGCGCGTGTTTGGTGACGAAGGTAAACGGCTGTCCATGGATATGGCCTTTAATAAAAACTTACCTGCCTTGTGGATCTGACTGGGATTCTAAGGCCTCATTCACACGAGAAAATACCGGCACGTACAGCTCCATGCTGCGTGCAGGGCCGTATTGGGCAGCTCCCGGGAAGGACAGGTGCTCCGTGTGATTAGTACCCCTCTCCCTCTGTATGGGAATATGCGGCCATACGCCGCCCTACACGTCCGTGCGGGTAAGCGTACCCGTATGCTGACAGGATGGATCCTGTCTGCGTCCGAGCCGGGACACCCGCACCCGTACGGACCTGCACTTGGGGTGAGCGTAGGGTGGCGTACTCCCATAGAGAAGGACAGGGGCTGTGTACTAATCACACGCATCACCTGTCCTTCTCAGGAACTGCCCGATTTCGGGCAGCTGACAGGATGGATCCTGTCTGCGTCCCAGCCTGGACATACGCACCCGTACGGACCTGCACTTGGGGTGAGCGTAGGGTGGCGTATGGCCGCGTAGTCCCACAGAAAAGGACAGGGGCTGCGTACTAATCACACACAGCACCTGTCCTTCCTGGGAGCTGCCTGATACGGCCGTGCATGGAGCTGTACGTGCCGGCCGATTTCCGTGTTAATGAGCCCTAAGAGTATGGAGAGCAGTTTTTATGTATAGCAGTAGCTACCCCCTAGCTTTTAGCACTGGGAAGTGCTTGATTAAAAATGTGTGTAGGTAGTTTTGGGGTAGAGAGAGAGGGTTGAATGGGTTTCCTGAAACATACAGTGCTCAGCATAAATGAGTACACCCCAACAGATTTGTCAGGAAACTTTTACTTTCCGTTCAGAATCAACATTTTCTATGGGACACTATACTACAAAATACTCCCACAAGTGCGGGCCATTGATTGCAACCAAGATTTGTTAATTTGCACACACAAAAAAGTATTTTCCCTAACAAATTAATTCAAGACCCTGTTGCAAAAATAAATACACCCCAATGAAAGTCAAGGGAGCAAAGCTAAGTTTAAGACAACAAAATCCTAATTAACAAGAATTCAACTACAGGTGAGTATAATGAGTCATTACACAGGTGTCCAGCAGACAGGAGATTATAAAAGGACGTTACTTAAAGGAGAATTATGAGGCGAGTGACTTTCACTCAGCCTCATAATCTGACCTGTGACAATGAAACTGTCACAGGTCAGCTCCATAGATCGGGAAGTGAGCGAACACATACCGTCACTCGCTCACTTCTCGATTCATACCTGCAGAGAGCCGTGCAGGGATTCCCCGCTCCGATCCTCCAGCGCTGACTGGCGAAACGGACGGGGGAGGGGGCGGGCACAGCTGGCTCTGCCCCTAGATAGGCAGAGCCAGCTGTCAATCCTGCAGCTGGGTGGATCGAGACAGTATTGTCGGGATCCGTCCCGGCTGCGGCGTCTCAGTATACCGCGAGCTGAAGCTCGCGGTATACTGAGCTTTGGGACGCGGGAGAACGCTAGTTTGTGTTCTCCCGTGACCCTTAACAGAACTATGGGGAAAAGCCCTGACACCATAGTTCTCCTTTAAGAATAGAGAGTTGTTTCATAAGGTACTGCAGAGAGGCTTTAGGGAAGATCACCTGACCCCATAGTTCTCCTTTAACACAGAAAACCCCTTCTCAGTTCATGCTGTCAGCAATGGCACCACATGGAAGAGAAATGTCACAAAGCCTGAGAAAGAAGATAATTTCTTTACACAGGAAAGGTGAAGGCTACAAGAAGACCAGCAAAGCTTTACTTATCAGTCAGAATACTGTAGCAAAAGTGATACAAAAATGTAACAAAGATGGAACTGCAACCATCTCACAGAGACGTCTAGACTTCACGGAAGTTAACTCTTCGACAGGAGCATATTCTGATGAGAAGGGTTGAAGAAAATCGCCATGCAAGTTCACTGCAGTTAGCTAAAGAAGAAGAAAGCCAAACTGGGGTGATTGTTTCCCGTGACACAATACGGCGTACACTGCAGAGGAATGGCATGCATGTGTGTCATCCACGAAGGAAGCCCATGCACAAAAAAGTCGCCTACAGTTTGCCAGGGCCCATGCTGACAAAGAAGAAGACTACTGGGACTCTGTACTCTGGAGTGATGAGACCAAGATCAATGTTTTTGGAACTGATGGCTTCAAAACTGTATGGCGTCGCAAAGGTGAGGAGTACAAAGAAAAATGCACGGTGCCTACAGTGAAGCATGGTGGTGGCAGTGTCCTTCTGTGGGGCTGCATGAGTGCTGCTGGTGTCGGGGAGCTGCATTTCATTGATGGCATCATGAATTCACAGATGTACTGCTCTATATTGAAAGAGAAGATGCTACCATCTCTCCGTGCACTTGGTCGTCATGGACTTTTCCAACATGACAATGATCCAAAACACACATCTAAGGCCAGTGTTGCATGAAGAAGAACAGGGTGGAAGTGATTAATTGGCCAAGTACATGTGAAACTCGAATAATTAGAATATCGTGCAAAGTTCATTTATTTCACTAATGCAACTTAAAAGGTGAAACTAATATATGAGATAGACTCATTACCTGCAAAGCAAGATAGTTCAAGCCGTGATTTGTCATAATTGTGATGATTATGGCTTACAGCCGTGACACACTGCACGCGAAGCCGTGCAGAGCGAAGCAAAGCTCTCCGGCACGGAGCTTCGCGTGCAGTGTGTGAGCTGAGTGCAGTCAGATGATTGACTGCGCCTTCAGCCAATCGGCTCGTCTGTAACAACCAGCCAGACGTCGCATCCCGTCGCGCCGGTTTATACGCGTGAGCCGATTGGCTAAAGTTGAAATTGTTCATCTCGGCACGCTCAGCTCTGCGCGCTCTCGCAAGCTGAGGTGCCGAGAAGAAAGTGACATGACACACTGCTCGCAAAGGCAGCGCGCCACCGCTCCGCGCTGCTTCGCGTGCAGTGTGTTACGGCCTTTACAGTTCATGAAAACCCCAAGAACCCCAAATCCACAACCTCAAAAACGTAGATTATTACATGCAATCAATAAAACAAGGATTGTACATAGAACAATATCGGACCTCTGAAAAGTATAAGCATGCAAATGTACTCAGTACTTGGTTTGGGCACCTTTTGCAGCACTTACTGCAATTACTTTTGCATGATATTCTAATTATTCGAGTTTCACCTGTATGTCTCCTGATCTGAACCCAATCGAACACCTACGGGGAATTGTGAAAGGACGAGGTGAGCATCACTCTCCATCCAGCATCCCGACTCTAAAAGAGGTCGTTCTTGAAGAATGGAAAAAGATAGATGTTGCAATATGTCACCAACTTGTTCATTCCATGCCTAGAAGACTTGGTGCTGTCCTTACAAATCATGGAGGTCACACAAAATACTAGATGGAGTAGTTCTTGTTGTGGGGTGTATTCATTTTTGCTTCACCTAATCTGAGTAAAACTGAAGATTCTGTAATCTGTTACATTATGAACCTTACTTTCATGTCATGAGCTAAACAAATGTTCTATAAAACTCGGTTTTGTCAAGATTTTGGAAATTGTTCTTGTGCTCACTGAGATACTGATTCAAATCTTACTGTTCAAAGGGGTGTACTCATTTATGCTGAGCCCTGTAACAATTTGGGGGTGAAGATGTTTTAATTTTAACCACAATTTGTTCCTCTTGCTCAGGGGGGAAATATTCCCCTTCCATTATATGTCAGTATTTGTATTTGAGCCAAACTGCAGGGTTAGATGAGCGAGCACATCCAAAAAGACAGTGTCCTACGCTGTCTCCCACAATAAGAACAGAACTTAACACATAGTAAACAACATGAGAACAAAACAATATACACATAAATTCTAGTGCAGGGACGTCCTGGGTGTCACCCGGAGCGGAGACCGCATGACGTCACCACGCGCGTGCGCGATAACGTCATTGTGCATGCGCGGTCATCTAATTGACGTCTGTCGGTGGCCATCCTAGTGATGGACGCTAGCAAAGAGAGGAGGGATGAGGTATGCCGTTGGGTCCCCTCCTCTCTCCTGACACTGTCGGGCTCTCAGTCCATGGTCGAGTGCCTAACTTTTTGGTGTCACCCCTCCAATGGTGTCACCCGGGTGCGAGCCGCACCCCCCACCCCCCCTTGTGACGCCACTGGAGGGGTGAGATCTTCCTCCTCTCCACCAGGGATAGAGCACCGGCATATGAAGGAAGACCTATTGGGCAGTGGAGTCACAAGGGGGGTGCGGCCCACACCCGGGTGACACCATTGGAGGGGTGACACCAAAATGACTCAGTCATTTTGGTGTCACCCCCCTCTGAAAAGTCGGGCGCTCGGTCATGGACCGAACGCCCGACAGTATCAGGAGAGAGGAGGGGACCCGGCGGCATACATTATCCCGCCGGGTGACTGTCCCCTCCTCTCTCTGCCGGCGTCCATCACCAAGATGGCCGCCGGCAGGTATCAGAATAATGCCGCGCGTGCGCGATAACGTAATCGTGCACGCGCGTGGTGACGTCACGTGCAGTGATGTCTCGCGGGGTGACACTCGGTTACCGCTCCAGGTGTCACCCAGCCTCGGGGCGCCCCTGCTATTGGGGTAGCAGGTATAACCATGGGGGAAGCATAGCCAGGACAGGCCCCCATTAACCACTTCAAGACCAGGTGTTTAGACCCCCTTCCTGGGCAGGCCATTTTTCAGTGTTCAGCGCTGCAGTACTTTGACTGACGTTTATTCCGTCATGCAACGCTGTACTGAAATGAATTTTATACCATTTTTTGGGGACAGATAGAGCTTTATTTTGGTGGTATTTAATCACCACTGGGGGTTTTATTTTTTACTATAATTAGGAAAAATTAAAGATACTTTATTTTACTAATTTTCACCAAGCCATATCCTGCAGTACCAGCATACCTTCTGCAAAAGTCCATCTCTGATCCTCTTACACTAGGGCTCATTTTAGATTACATTTATCACACATATACTATTGCAAACAGCAGGTATATAAATATGATACTAAACTGTGAGGTGGTTCTTGAGAGCATATTCAGATAGTGAATATTACTGGCAGCCATTGCAATGCAAATGCATAGCATGGCAAAGATGACTCCTTTATGGCAAGTCACAGTGTTGTGCTGCCATCTACTGGATGTTCTTTGTATGGCAGATCTAAAGTGTATCCAATGCCCTTTTTTCCCCCTTATTTTACAGTGTGTCAGTCAGGGGTAGAACAGTGGTGGTTCACTTTCATGATATAAGGAGCTGCAGCCTCTGATCAACGAGGATTTGCCACTCTTCAGACCAAAGAGTCGCACATATTCAGAGAATGTGATGCTACAGAAAGCCGTCAGGGACAAAGCTGTGCAGCAGGAGATGGTTAGTGACTGTCCGACCCTGCTCACATTTATTCACCTTATGTCCCCTGTGCCACAATCAATAGTGTACCTTCATCTCCTCGTATGTAACATTAATTAGCGTCCCCTTGTTTCCCCATCGGAGTCAGGAAGGTGACATATCATATATAATAAACAGATATAAATAACAAAATGATTATATGACCCTCCATAGACCAAGCAACCACCACCAGACAATTCAGCATTCAACACTGTCAACACTGCCACTCAATGTGATTCCATCCTCTGACCCCCACGCCACTGATGTGCATGCCTGGGAACTTTTGAAAATCAGTATTCCAGAAAATGGGGACAAAGAAGGGGTAGAGTGAGGAGGGCAATACGGAAAATAGTGGGTGTGGCTGAATTGCACTTAAAAGCAGGAGCAGCATAAAGGAATGGGTCCTGATCACTACCCCCTGTCCTTAGATGAAGAGTAGGGTGGTAGATCACTGCTAGCCTAGTCATACCCTTCAGGGTGGAATAAAGTGTGTCCTTATCATTGTCCCTCTGTGTGTCCATGGATGGGAAGCAGGGCGGAGATCCCTGTCCCTCTGTGTGTCCATGGATGGGAAGCAGGGTGGAGATCACTGTCCCTCTGTGCGTCCATGGATGGGAAGCAGGGTGGAGATCACTGTCCCTCTGTGCGTCCATGGATGGGAAGTAGGGAGGAGATCACTGTTCCCCTGTGCATCCAGGGATGGGAAGTAGGGAGGAGATCACTGTTCCCCTGTGCGTCCATGGATGGGAAGTAGGGCGGAGATCACTGTCCCTCTGTGCGTCCATGGATGGGAAGCAGGGCGGAGATCACTGTCCCTCTGTGCGTCCATGGATGGGAAGCAGGGCGGAGATCACTGTCCCTCTGTGCGTCCATGGATGGGAGTTAAAGTGGAGATCACTGCTCCACTGGATCCATGGATGAGAAGTAGGGAGGAGATCACTGTCCCTCTGTGCCTCCATGGATGGGAAGTAGGGAGGAGATCACTGTCCCTCTGTGTGTCCAGTGATGGGAAGTAGGGAGGAGATCACTGTTCCCCTGTGCATCCATGGATGGGAAGTAGGGAGGAGATCACTGTCCCTCTGTGTGTCCAGTGATAGGAAGTAGGGAGGAGATCACTGTCCCTCTGTGCCTCCATGGATGGGAAGTAGGGAGGAGATCACTGTCCCTCTGTGCGTCCATGGATGGGAGGTAAAGTGGAGATCACTGCTCCACTGGATCCATGGATGAGAAGTAGGGAGGAGATCACTGTCCCTCTGTGCCTCCATGGATGGGAAGTAGGGAGGAGATCACTGTCCCTCTGTGCCTCCATGGATGGGAAGTAGGGAGGAGATCACTGTTCCTCTGTGCATCCATGGATGGGAAGTAGGGAGGAGATCACTGTTCCTCTGTGCATCCAGGGATGGGAAGTAGGGTGGAGATCGCGGTTCCCCTGTATTTATTTAGATAAGCACTTATTTGTTAATTGGCAGTATCCCAAAAGGACATTTACTATCACTTTGTATTATACACTATGAGGGAAATTTATCAAAACTAGAGCTGACCAAATCTGGAGCAGCTGTGTATGTCAACCAATCAGTTACTCTCTTTCATTTTCAAATCTTAACTGACCAAACTGAAGAGAGAAGCTGATTGGTTGCCCTGAGCAACTGCTCCAGATTCTGTATGCCCCAGTTTTGATAAATTCCCCTCAGTATGTGTGTGAAAAAGACAGCAGAATGGTCCAATAAAAACACCCTG